>NC_079165.1:83829541-84129541 GCF_947568905.1 Ostrea edulis | reverse complement strand
TTTCATATTTTTATAAAGAGAAAATTTAAGTAATTTTTCACCAAGAGATTTGTATCGTCATGTAATTTATCTTAAAAATATTTTGATAAAACATGCTCTTCTCACAGACTTCAATGTAAAATTCTGAAAGAATAAATCAAGTAATAATCAAAATTTTGAAAATTATTATGGTGGATTATTTTTATTTGATGAACCCTTCAAAATGATATCATGATTACAAAAATCCCACCATCCATTTATTAGATATGAAACATGGTCGTTATACATTGAGTACCTTAAGGAACAATAATTAAACGTATGTTACGTGGTAAGCGAGCTTAAGTAACGCGCCCTCTGGTGAGACAATGGTTAGTATGAAATCGATTTGGGGGATATATTCAAGGCGAATAATAATTGTATTTGTTACGTTTATTGGTGTGTACGTAGAGGACGAGTAATGAAATGGAAATGGTAACATTTATTCTACATGTTTTTGTGTACAAAGGGTAGGGATATATGTTCATCTCCACATTCTCCTGTGATTAGAAAGGTGAGGATAACGAACAGTGATCAATCTCATTACTCCTATAAGCAATACAAAATAGATAGGTGGGCAAACAAGGAACCCTTCACACACCAGAGGTGGGATCAGGTGCCTAGGAGGAGTAAGTATCCCCTGTCGACCGGTCACACCCGCCGTGAGCCCTATATCCTGATCAGGTAAACGGAGTTATCCGCAGTCAAAATCAGTGTGCCAAGAACGGCTTAACAATCGGTATGAAACATGTCAGACAGCATTTGACCCAATGATAGGTTGTATTGACGCACTAGATCGTTACAACGACATAGAATTTGCGAAATGCTGACGTTAGTCGAGACAATTGAAACCCTTCTACCATCAACTTGTTTGTCAGTAGCTTACCTCGATTTAAAAACTGACCATACGCAGAACAAGCTCTTGCGTATCGAATCAGTTGAGAAATGGAAACACCATATGCAGGTGATAATGGAATATTGCTACATAAATATGGGAAGTGAACGATGGAGAAGTTGAAATCACCCCGTTTGTCATAAAGTTGAGTTGTTAGCTTGCCGTTAATATCTACTTTCAATATAATATCTAAGTATGAAGCAGAAGTGGACGACTATGTGGTGTCTTTAATTTCGAGTTCACTGGGATATATCGATTTGACAAATGAATGAAAATTATTATTGTTAATAGATAATAAGCCGTCGATATATCTAAATGTCGAATTGAAGGCTACAACAAGAGATTTTTTCTTCTCACGTGGACGTTTTTGAATAAATTCTGCTTCATATGAATATAAAAACAGGTCAGCTAACAAGGGATCAAAATTCGTGCCCATGGGGATTCCAACAAACTGTTTGAAGACCTGATCACCAAAGACCATGAAGATACTGTCAATGTGGAACTCCAGCATACTTTTTGTATTTCAACTTCAGAGTACTTGTGCGTGGAATCAAAGTTACGTTTAACAAAGTATTTTTTTGGATGACTGATCACTAGATATGAATATTTGCCTTTTCCATTTTTTGTTGAATATATTAGAATACAGAGTGGAATTTTATACCGTTTGGTTTATTGTTTTTACATCGGCTAACTTGTATAATTTATATTTAGAGTTATATATATACCCTCACTCTTTAATAGTAAATTCGAACCCAAGCGATATAATTGCCGGTGGTATGTATAAAGTGGCACAGCTTTTGACCTACGCATGACGCCCAAAGCCCTAACACTGTGGGCTCTTTTCCACGAACACAGCAGTGAGTGTTTTCCCGATCTTGTATAAAGCTTTCCAGGAATTGTGTTCTTTCTTATCATTTATCAAATTGATGCTTAGTGTTCAGAGCAACTTCATAATTAGTGAAATTGTAATTTGATTGTTCAATGGTTAGCATACTGTACATGTAGATAACGGTTGTTGTTTTTTTTAGTAGAAAAAAATATACATGCCGCGTACTCTGTAATTAAAGTGATTTACGAACAAATACACTTGTAACATATAAAAACGTTAATTATCCAGTGAAAATTAGGAAAATCAATGGTACTTCATTTATATCATTCAGTGTCACTCTGATTAAAATTTTCTTTATCTTTGATCATTTCAAGGAACTACACAAGTACATTAGCAAACTAGAATGATCCGTTATTCGTTGATGAATTTCAGAAAGTCTATTTTATCCATCATTAATTCTCACTCACATTATAATCTCGGGATGAATATTGTGTTTAGGACATGCACTACTACTGTCCACCCATGTTGCTGTTATAAATGATCGTATTTTTTAAATAAATGTTTTGATATGTATTTGTAGATCCATTCTCAAGGGTATTTAGCGGCGAATAGAGCCGGATATGACGTCAAACATCACAGCATTTCCAGAAACAAATTTGTCCACTGTATCCTTGCTCTGGGTGCCTCATGTTGCCATAGCTGTATCATTCCTAACCTTTCTGGCAATAAACTTTTATTGCTATCACATGAAATACAGACAGAGATACCAAAGACATTCAGACAAGTTTCAGGTGAAAGCTAGACTGAAAGAGAGAAGGCGAATTTTGAACATTGTCAAACTACGTCAAATGATAAGACCACATCCCCCCATCTCTGTTTCTACATTGTCGGCAAAGAACTTCAAACCTTCATCAACATTAAGTACTCATTTGGAATCAACTTTGACATCAAAATCGTCGTCTAATTTACGAGTACATGACGATTCGTTACCTGTTATTGACAAATCTTTGGATGCTATCTCGGTGTAGCTGTGAATAGTGAAGGGAATACACTGTTTTGATATGGTTGGGTTAATGTGGTAATTTACCTAAATCTGTCTAAACATCTAGGAGTGGTTTTACCTGTGATGTTTGCCGCCATGACCAACACTTGCAAACGAGACAAACTATTCTGAATGCAGCAAGACAAAGCCCAAATGCAGCCTTCTTCAATTCTGTTTAATCTTTGTTATTTGTTCACATTTAAGATGTTAATATTGATCTTATATATATGAATGTTCAGAGATCGAAATCACTGATTATAATTCCTACAAATACTGGATTCATTCTCCTAATCAAGTGTTATCACCCACCTTTGATGAAAGGATTTTTGATACAATTATTGAGTCCAAACTTTGCACGATACTGCTGACACATGCGCATATTTGTACAAAACTATGAGTACACACATTAAACGGAACCAAGAAACAAATCTTTCTAGGTGAAAGTTTTGAAATGCCGATCCCGATATATATTCAAGGGTTATACGTGAAGGTGCTGAGAAGTGCATACATGTCCAAGACCAATTACGATATCGGTATCAACATCATCATCTTACAAAGTTATTGATACCTCAAACTAAAAGTGGCACGCACAATGCGATCATGATTCGATATCGATACGATATCAATAGAAACTAGTTCTAATTGTAACGGGGACCGTTACATATGTTCCCCAAACCTCCCCAAATTAAGAAGTGATGTCCTTGTGAATCTATAGCAAAAATAATTTTATTTTAGCCTTTAATTACATGTAGTACGTTCAATATGGTCATTTCAGTACCAAAAAATGAAAGAAAGCGTTGCACGCGCATACACGCGCACGCGTGTATGATTCCGAAATTTTTGTTGATGTCGTTCAACAGGCATGTGTATCATATACCCACAGTGTGAATTTCATAACGTTTCCATCAAATACAAGGAAGTTATAGCGATTTTAAAATCGTCCAATCAGAAATCAGCACACGTGCATACACGTGCTGAGCAGTAATTCTAACCACAGCAATTTGTAAGAAGTACCAAGACACATCTAAACCATTAATATCAATAGAATTTGATGAAAAACAAAAACGTTATCGTCCTTTAAAAATTGAACATTTAAAAAACGTTGCACGCGCATGCGCGTGTGCGTTGGCATTTTTTTGTTACACCAATATATAGATACACATATTGTCTACGTATGCTGTGAATATCATCTCATTCGCTTCATAAATAAGAGAGTTACAAACGTTTTAGTATTATCCAATCAAAATGAAGCGCACGTGCATGCGCGTGCAAATTGGTAATTTCGACCATGCAAATCAGTTAAGTGTCTCAATATCTACCTATGATATGAATTTCAAGCCATTTCAATGAACAACAAAAAAGTTAGACTAATTCCAAAGTTAGCGTACAAATTTTGTAATGCGCGTGCACGCGCATGCGTGCGCGTGCTGACAAAATAACTATTATATTTCATATGTATAAATGATATACTATCATCTTATTTAGGTTTTATATCGCTTCCTTCAATATTCTGATTTTCCATTTTTTGTACCAAAATTGCAATGCACGTGCGCGCGCGTGCATGCACGTGCAGACAAAATGAATATCACTATGCACATCTACAAACGCTATACTATCATCCTGGAAAGTTTCATATCGATCCCTTTTGCAGTTTCTGAGAACACTACCGGACAAAAAAGTACCGGAGAAAAAGAATAATAATAATAATAACTAGAAACTCATTACTAGTAATGAGTAGGTCTTCCGTTAGATCACTTCCGGTAAAGAGCTTTCTGTTCCTACGAAAACCATTTAAATATATCAGAAAATGTGCCTTAACAATGAATGAGAAATGTATTATCGAATTTTTTACTCATTTCTCGTAACTTCCGGTGATGACCGGAAGTACTTTAATGATGCGTTTTCCTATAAATGACAGCGACTCTTTACTGTCTATATTCCCTGAAAATTTCACGTCTCTATCTCAAAGAGTTCTCAACAAAAAGAAGTAGACTAAAGAAAGAAAAAGTAGTAGGTTACTATCGACCGGAAGTCAATTTTGAAAAACAAAATGATCCAAACTCTAGAAGTTGATACTTTTATTATGACATGTGAAAATCATATGAAAGGCTTCAAATATACGCGAGATTTATGGTGACAAAGAGATGAAAAGTAAAAATGTATTTTATCAAGAAACCGGAAGTAGTTGTTTTGACTACCAACGGAGTCAATATTCTTTTGACACTTTCAAAGAGACTTAATAAACTAGTATAGGTTTCAATTTACAAGAAAAAGTTTGAAATTTGCGATTCTTTCAATCACTTCCGGTGACGACAGGAAGTGATGGTCGACATGTTCAACCCTCTACTGCACGACTGCAAACGGAGATTTATAATTCCTGAATAATTGATGAACTTATATTTTACCTTTTCCAAGAAAAATGCTGGACAAAATTCCTTTTGAGAAACAGAAAATCGGCCATATTTTCCGACCGGATGTGAATTTTGTAAAAACAAAAATAGTTATAGGAAGGTCCTTTCATAAGACATTATTCCTGAAAATTTCAAGAAAATCTATCCACCATCTCTGAGAAATCACTCGAAGAAATCGGAAAATCGACATTTTTCAAATACTTCCGGTATAGACCGGAAGTGACGGACGAAAAAATTGAATGTATGTGTACAATGGACTAATGTTAGTTGATCAACTCTACAAGTTTCAAGCGTCTATCTATATTCATTATTGAGAAACTGAAAAAACAAGATTTGAATATGTCCACCCCATATCTCACGACCGGAAGTGAATTTTACAAAAATATTTAAATTTACACTAGACATTTATAATGTCTATAACATATGTAAAATTCAAATCATTAACTTGTTTTATGATCGAGATGTATGGCACTGAAAAATGAGAGAATGAATAGTTTTTCTTTCATATAACCGGAAGTTGGAGTTTCAACTTCCGGTGGGGTCAATAGCTTTTGAGAATTAGAACGAGACCTAATAAACCGATATAGGTTTCAATTTGAAAGAAAAAAGTTTGAAATTTATGATTTATTAATCACTTCCGGTGACGACCGGAAGTGACGGCCGACATTCTTACCCCCCTACTGCACCCCTACAAAGTGAGATCTATAAACTCTGAAATTTTGGTGACTCTATCTTTTACCGTTTCTGAGAAAAACGATTGACAACGAAAACAGCTCATAAGCCGTATTTGCCGACCGGAAGTGAATTTTACAAAAATATTTGACGTTACTCTAGACATTTATAGTGACTATAATATATATAAAACTCAACTCATTAACTAGTTTCATGACCGAGATTTATGGCACTGAAAAATGAGAGAATGAATAGTCTTTCTTTGATATAACCGGAAGTTGGAGATTCAACTTCCGGTGGGGTCAACATTTTTTGAGAATTAGAACGAGATATAGTAAACCAAAGTAGGTTTCAATTTGAATGCAAAAAGTTTGAAATTGATGATTTATTTGATCACTTCCGGTGACGACCGGAAGTGACGGCGACAAAAAATATTACGTGCATGCACCATAGAGAAAATAGATCTATCATCCCTGAAAGTTTCATTCGATTATCTTTAGTGGTTTTCAAGTTTACCCCCGGACAAAGTTTCTTTCAAAAACCGGAAAATCGGACGTATCTGACGAACGGAAGTGAATTTTGAAAAAATGAAAAAAATGCCTCGAGGTACCATCGTTCCCTATAACCTGTGAAAGTTTCAGGAAAATCCATCCAACGGTCTCGGAGACGAAAGGGAAAAAAAAAATAAGAAGAAGAAGAAGAAGAAAAAACAGTAGAATCACTAGAAGGTCTTCCGTTTTCCAACGGAAGACCTTAATAATAATAATAAGAAACAGAGTAAAAACAATATGTTCCCAAACTTTGTTTGGGGAACATAAAAATCTCAAAAATACAAATTACACACATGACCGTCAGTCAACACGATCATGGGTTGATATTTTTACGATGCCGTCGATATTAACGGCCATGATTCGAAATCGAAACGCTATCGTCGATATCGACAGGAAAAATTGACTCAGACCGAATGTGGCATGTCTGATTCAGATGAAAGTCTACATTATGATTCGATTTAAATTCTTTATTTAGACAGGATAGCACAATTAGTATCAAATGACTAGTTTACATTGTGGTCCTGTATAAAACATATTCACAGACAGATAAATGAGAGAATAGAAAAATAAAAATATATACATGAAATATATACACGGTATCACTGGGAAAAATAAACATATCTATATATCACTTATTTGAGTAATAATGCTGCAAATATGCTGATTTAAAAGATGTAATAGAACCACAGCTTCTGACAGACTCGGACAACTGATTCCATAATATTATGGAGGATACCTACTATAATATTCAGTTCGGACTTTTGGTAAATATAGAATGCCACTATTGCTACTTGTTCTGGAACTACATGTAACTTGGCTGACAAAACTAAAAACGTTCATATATTCTGCTGTCATATTTTTAAGAACCTTAAAAGCAAGCACTAGTTTTCTATATATAAAATAATCATGAACAGGCATCCTGTTTTTGGCTGAGTACCAAACTTTGCAACAATAATTAAACTGAGGAAATATAACAGTGTTATAAATTTTCAATAATGCTGCATATGAAATAAAAGTTTGCAGATGACGTAAAATATGATAGTTGGTAAAATGGGTAGTAAAAACCGGGCCGGGTCACCTTCGTAATCCGAATATTTAAGTTTTCTTCGTTACTTTATTTTTGTTTGATGCGAAACTTCTTAATCCCAATCTGGATGATACATTGGATCTTCGCTACAAAAATTACGGCATAATTTTGCCTCACTGTGAAAATATCGACGATTGTTTATTTCAGGTTGGTAAAATGGGTAGCAAGAAAAAATACGCATTTTTCTGTGATTACGACTGATATATGTGACACAACAATGAAAATACACATTATTTAGATAATTATTATGATAATTTATCACCAAAATGCTGCAGTACCTGTTATGCGAGTCTTATATATTTGATATTAACGATTTATTAAAACCCGGGTCAAAAGGAAACCGGATACGGGTAACCCATGGCGGAATATCCAAATTCCGAATAAAATTAGGGTGTTAGCTGTCACTTTCATCTTCGACGCACCCTGAACGTAATTCAGCTTCCCAACAATTACTAATTATGAATGGATATCACTTTGATCTCACAATTACGGTTAATTAATCAAAAACATTAGCAAGTAAATCGGAATAAATAACGCTGGCCCGGGTCAACCGCATCCGGTTTCCTCTTGGCCCGGGTTTGGAAAAATCGCCGATAAGTAAAATAAAAGGCATTGGAATAGTCAAATAATGCATTGAGTACCAAATTCAACTCTCTATGTGGCCCCCACAGTAGGAGATCAAAATTTTACATACAAATATCTAGGAAAAATATATCATTGAAAATCTTCTGAAAAATCCTTGGCCAGAAAAGTTCACATTTACATGAAAGCTTCATGACAGAGTGCAGATTCAATTTTGTAAAAATCATGGCCCCCGGGAGTAGATTGGGGACACAATAGGGATCAAAGTTTTACATGCGAATGTATAGGAATAATCTTTAAATACGAGCCAAGGTGACTCAGGTGAGCTATGTGGCCCATGGGTTACACCTCTACACTGAGAGTTTTTGTGCAGTTCCAATCAACATACATTGTGTTTTGATATGATATCTCCCATGTCGATGATACGGAAAGCCTAAACATTCTAAATCAGATATTGATACGATATCGACAAGACAGAAAACTTCAACAATCATGATTTACTACATGTATCAATACGATATCGACTCTACAAACCCCTAGGAAAACAGCCTCAGTACAAAACCCAGTATAGTTAAAAGAGTCAATATCGTAATGATATCGTTTCAGTATTACCAATATCGTATCTACATCATGTCTTGGAAGGTAAAGATAACGAACATCGACCAATCTCATAAATCCCATAAGCAATACAAAATAGAGGGTTGGACATAACTCAGATCATTAGAAGTATATAATGGTAAAGCTTTGTGGACCAAGACCATTCTCAAGGTACTGAGGATCATAAGATCTTGCATTCACATTCCTAAATGTGAAGATGCCTCTCGACTCTTTTTGATTTGAATATCATAATCAGTTAAGAAATTTTCAAGAATTTTTACAATCTCGTATTCACGACAGAGATAAGACGTAGGAAAAGATTATACCTTTGATAACTTAGTCAAAAGGTCAGAGGTCAGAATCACAGGAAATAATCAAATGTCAGAAAGAAGTTTCATACCAGACGTTAGCAATTACTGAGCTCCATTTTATAGTTAATTACTTTCTATTAAATTTCTATTCGTTTGATGTCATATTTTGAGCACAACTTTTCATGAGATACTAAAACATGACTGGGCTCCTATTAGTGGTTCGTCTTTGGATCCTATAACGTACCAGTCATCAGATTTTATATCAAGGTCACCCAGACGTCGCTGAAGTATTTCCTTGTTGGTTGTCGCTTCATAATTGTATTGTTCTCGGCCGTGTTCCATATTCGGAGTATGTACTGAATGAATCCTATTACGGTGATTGCCTTGCATTTCTTCTACTCGACCAATCTTTTTTGGGGAAACAAGGAAATAAGATTAAAACCAAAAACAGTAATATTTGTCTTCACGTTGTAGACGGAGTTTCCATTGATTCTAATTTCTGATGAGTGCACACGTCTGCAGAAAAGATGCAATTTGTAGATTGACTTGACTGATTGTTCCTATATATATACACACTTTAAACACTGAAGTGACCAAACTACACGAGAAATGAATATTGTCAAATTTTCGGGACAACTCTTCCTCTCCTCATGACAAAGAAGCTAATTACACGTGATAACGTTATAAATGGTCGGAAGAACAATTTCCGGGAAATTATAATATATGTAATGAAACCTAAATGAAATATTTAATGCTTTATATAATGCATCCCTTGCCCTAGAGTCTACTTTTGGAAATTGTCAAATATTTGGGACGATCTGTCCCTTCTTCAAATACAGAATATTTACATAATCTACATTTCATAAGAATGAAAACAGGAAATATTCATATCTAGTGACATTCAACAGAGTACTTTCTAAAACAATACTCTGATTCTACGTACGTGTACAAGTTACACTGAAGTTGATATTAAAGTGATGCTGGAGTTCCTCGTTGACAATATATTCGTAGTCATCGGTTATCAAGTTTTCCAACAGTCTCGTAGGGATCTGGGTTAGAATAGGTCCTCAGTACCCCTAACTTGTTGTAAAAGGTGGCTAAATGGGGCGGTCTTTCGGATGAGACCGCAAAAACCGAGGTCCCGTGTCACAGCAGGTGTGACACGACAAAGATCGGTCCCTGCTCAAAAGTCGTAAGCGCCGAGTATAGGTCTAACTTTTACAGCCTTTCACCGGAAATGGGATAGATAGATATGGATATAAGGTACGCACATTCGTTTTAATGAGTCTAATACAATGTTTTGATTGTCCTCATTTAATTTTTATCTATTCTGACAAGGTGTCAAATTCTCCTTCATATTTAGCCCATCGTCTGGCATAATCTTCGACAGAGATGAAGTTCTGTCGCCAATTGAAGGACCGGGCCTCTCTGAACTTTGATCCTTTTGAAATAAGTAAATTCAGGTCGCCATTTTCAACTATATCTAGACCACCATTAACGACATGTCCATGACACATCTAATAAACACAGGTAGACACTATTGTGTGTTCGGTCCTTGATGAAGCGGTGGTTTTTTTTAATTCGCTTTCAGTCAAAGCAAACTATAAAATGGCAATTTAATGGAAATATATCTCATTCTGTTGCACTGAAATACGTATTTTAGGCATGTGTAATTATTACCTAACGTAAAAGTACAGGTAACAGGCCATTGTATATTTACTTGAGAACATTTGTCTTCAAATGCACAACAACTAAGATTAATTGTATATTGTGTATTTTGTTTACTCATATGAAGACATCACCATTGCCGGTGAAGGGCTGCAAAATTTAGGCCTATGTTCGGTGTTTACGACCTTTGAACAGGAAGGATCTTTATCGTGCTACAACTGCTGTGACATGGGGCCTCGGTTTTGCGGTCTCATCCGAAGGATCGCCCCATTTAGTCGCCTCTACGATAAGCAAGGGGTACTGATGACCTATTCTAACCCGGATCCCCATAGGACTCTCGGTGTTCAAAACCGTCAATACAACCTCGCATTGGGTCAAATGCTGTCTGACATGTTTCATACCGATTGTTAAGCCGTTCTTGGCACACTGATTTTGACTGCGGATAACTCCGTTTACCTGATCAGGATATAGGGCTCACGGCGGGTGTGACCGGTCAACAGGGGATGCTTACTCCTCCTAGGCACCTGATCCCACCTCTGGTGTGTCCAGGGGTCCGTGTTTGCCCAACTATTTATTTTGTATTGATTGTAGGAGTTTTGAGATTGATCACTGTTCGTTATCTTCACCTTGCATTCTGTGTCAAGGATCTCGTGAAATCAGCTTATTTAAAATATTTCCCCTAACAGAAATATTTGTATAATGGTTTCTGTTTTATAGGAGAGATTGGAGAGAATGGGATGATTTTTGGTTTATATTTGTATAATGGTTTCTGTTTTATAGGAGAGATTGGAGAGAATGGGATGATTTTTGGTTTATATTTAGGTCACCTGAATTCATTCAGGTGACCTATTGCTATCTGTTTTTGTCCGTCGTCGTGCGTCGTGCGTTAACATTTGAACATTTTCAGCTTCTTCTCTGAAACCCCTGAACCAATTTCAAGCAATTTTGGCATATAGCATCTATGGGTGGAGGGAAACAAAAATTGTGAAATTCGTGGTCCCTGCCCCCCTGGGGCCTGAGGGGTGGGGCAAAAACCATCAAAATGAGTGTAATTTTAAAAAATCTTCTTCTTTACTCCTGGACATCAAGAAGCCAAACTGTTGAGCCCTCTACCAAAATTGTGAAATTCATGGCCCCTGGGGCAGGGGTTCTTGTGTTAGGGTGGGGCTCTATTGGTCATATAGTGAAAATGTAGAAATTCTTTGAAAATCTTCTTCTCTGTCTCTGGGTATTAAGTAGACAAACTAATAGCATGGTAATGATGAGCAAGGATGCCTCTTTATACCCCCCGCAACAAGTTGTGGGGGGGGGGGGGAAATGGAATTGGGTTGTCCGTCTCTCCGTCCGTCCGCCTGTAGACGCAATGGTTTCCGGGCTCTAAAGCATTATCCTTTCCACCTACCGTCACCATATCATATATATGGGCTACCCATGGAATGAAGATGTTCCCTATCGATTTTGGGGTCAAAAGGTCAAAGGTCAAGCACACTGGACATCGAAGTAGCAATATGGTTTCCGGGCTCTAAAGTGTTATCCTTTCCACCTACAGTCACCATATCATACATATGGACTACCCATAGGATGAAGATGTTCCCTATCGATTTTGGGGTCAAAAGGTCAAAGGTCAAGCGCACTGGACATTGAAGTAGCAATATGGTTTCCGGGCTCTAAAGCGTTATCCTTTCCACCTACAGTCACCATATCATACATATGGACTGCCCATGAGATGAAGATGTTCCCTATCGATTTTGGGGTCAAAAGGTCAAAGGTCATGCGCACTGGACATCGAAGTCGCAACACTCAGAAAAGAGGTAGTTTATACCTATTACCAACACCCTTTGGGAGATTGGAGTAAGCGGGGGGTATTCTTAGTGAGCATTGTTCACAGTACCTCTTGTTAAAAATTGTGAAATTCATGGCCCCTGGATTAGGGGTTCTGGTATTAGGATGGGGCCCTATTGATCATATAGTGAAAATGCATTTTATTTCTTTGAAAATCTTCTCCTCTGCTGCTGGGTATTAAGTAGACAAACTAATAGTATGATAATGATGATCAAGGATGCTTCTTTCAAAACTGAAATTTATGGCCCCTGGGTCAGGGGTTCTGGTGCAAAGGTGGGGCTGACCACATAGCTATTCAATGTTTCTTCCATCCAAAAGTAAAATTCTTATATTTAAACACAAACCTAATTCAAACATTGGAAGGTTGTTACATGATACTCAGGTGACCTATAAGGCCCCTGGGCCTCTTGTTGTATAATGGTTTCTGTTTTATAGGAGAGATTGGAAAGAATGGGATGATTTTTGGTTTATATTTGTATAATGGTTTCTGTTTTATAGGATTGGAGAGAATGGGATGATTTTTGGTTATATTTGAACCAGATGAATATACTTTCTCCAAGGTAAATGGTGGGCTACTTTAGGTTTGGAATGTAGAGACTGCTGATTTCTAAATAAAATGTCTCTGATTTTATGGGTTACTGTAAATGAACCGACCTAGGATCTTTGTAATTTATGACACTTCCCTTTTACTCTGGTAGGACATTTTATCCACATACATGTATTATTCCCAATAATGTAAGAATGGATCACACTTTAGATGTTAAAGTGTCCTGATTTTTCAAAACGTGTAGATAAGGATTTAACTAAGCGGTCATAATGTCCCATGTATGATTTCAAACTACCATGGGTATTACTCTTCAGAGAATTGGTTAATTGGAGAAAGAAGGTGTTGCACGTCTCATGTTAATTTCCCTAAAGGTGTTGCATGAAAGATCAAAAAATTTAAGCTATTTCAAATATATGATAAAACCAATTGGAACGTATCTCTTGATTCAATAATTTTTGAAAATAAATTTAAAAGACGTGTATTGACAAAGTTAGCCAAAATATTTCAAGTTTAAATCAAGCAATAAGCGATTTATATGATTTTTAGCGTTAAAATGGAGGGGATCCCTCGAATTTCAGAAAAACTGCCTCCGTGAAACAAGATAAATTTAGCATGAACATGTTCTTCGAGTTTTCCTCTGAAAAACTGTGGCTTTGAAATTTTGTTTCACGAGAGCATTTTTTTTTTGTAAATTTAAAAAAATCGAAACGACTTCACTGGTATTATTTTCAACTTCACCTGTACGTTAATTTTCTTTAGTAATGTAGGGTCTACTGTGTGGTTCAGTGGATAAGGTCGTTGACTCTTATATGTAATTTTAAAAGATGTTTTCTATTTTTCAAACGACCGGGTTCGACTCCCTCACTAACACATTGTTTTTGGTTCATATTACGTTTTCTAACTAGATTTGTTTTCTTACTTGAAACACGCTTCTAGTTTTTATAAATGTTTCATGTCAAATTTCTGTTTATTACCATGTGCCAAGTTTGAAATAAGCTTCGAACCTGGACGCTGTTAAGTTTGTGAATAGGACTCTCAACAAACACGCCGAATACAGCATGTAATACCTGTGTTTTAATAGTCAAGGCTGCTAACGAGAACTTGTATGTTTTTCTGAATGAAAGTTGTTGACAAAGGCATGATGCCTTTTACGAAAAACCGTTGTGAACTTTGCAAAGCTTTGGAAGGAAAACTTTAAGGCCAAACAAGGTAAATAACCGTTAAACAGTTTGAGTTTGTATGTATTCCAGTAGCAAATTTGTTGAATCAATTTTACAGGTGCATGTACTTCGAATAATGTTGAACTTTATTAATGCGTATTAAACTTCCCATATTTTGTTTTGTGGCCAGTCATGTACAGTTGCCAATTGTTGGTTGTAGAAAATAATACATACGAGTATAAGAGCTTTTGGACTGTAGTGGTATAGAATATTAAATATTTGATACACTCGTAACATGTAACCGTACATATTGTATCTGATACTCAGAAAATAAGAAGACAATTTAATTTTTCACGATTTCAAAAATTATCTTTAGACTACATGTATAATGTTTTGACACATAAAATGTATGAGGATTGTCCCTAGCACTGGGGAATCCTTCAGGTATTTAAATGGCAAATACGCAATGAGTATAAATATGAATGAATGTCAGTTCTACGTCACGAGTGCTGGTACGGAGCTCCGATTAGGGAAAATTCCCGCTTCGGTGCAACATCCTCTTTGTAATTGGTAATCTCATTCATAAAGGTCTGCTAAAATTTGAAATAAGGTCAAATATATGGCACGCCATGTTTATAATTTTTCCTCTATAAAGATACCTTATATGATTTATGAGATATCTTCTATTCATAACAAGCATTCTGAGAGTATTGCATAACAATACATAGTCCCCTACTGGTTGCAAAAATTACTTTACCACAACAATATTCAAAGTTCATTATGTAGGTTATGGTAAAAGGAAAAATTGGGGAACCAGGATAGGAATGGTTGGAAATCAACTACTATTCGAGTAGAGACTAGACCATGATTAATTTAGCTATATTGTTGTATTACTTAAAAGTTTTAATGAGTGTAGCATTCTTATCTACAGAGATAAAAAAAAAAAACGTGGATGTAAACTAACAATCCATGCTATTTTTCTAAGTCAAAGGGTCATCACTTAATGAAAAATCAACGGGCCATGACAAAATTCAAACTTGATATGTAACTTGTGATGGCAAAGCAATGTACCAAATATCAAATGTACATCTGCAAGCACAAAAAAAAAGTCCGGAAAACTGATAATTCATGCTATTTTTCTAACTCTAAGGGCCATAACTTAATGAAAAATCAATAGAACGAAACGAAATTCAAACTTGATCTGTAATTTGTTATGGCAAAGCAATGTACCAAATATCAGATGAATATCTGCAAGCACAACTAAAACAAGTCCGGAAAACTGATAATTCATGCTATTTTTCTAAGTCCAAGGCCCATAACTAAGTGAAAAATCAACGGACCGAGACGAAATTCGAACTTGATCTGTAGCAAAGCAGCGTATGGCAAAGCAGTGTACCAAATAGCAAATAAATATCTGCAAGAACAGCGAAAAAAGTGCTGAAAACTGGACTGACGGACGGACAGACAGACGGAGCGCAAACCTAAAGTCCCCTTCGACTTCGTCGGTAAGGGACTAATATTGGAGTTTTGCGGCTACGTCGGATGGGGACTCGGACTTTGCTATGGGACGTTTCAAAATCTGTATAATATGATTTTTGAGAAATATATCTGTAATGCAAAGGTAATCAATTTTAACATTTCTAACATGAGAGCATTTTTAGATATTGCAATGTAAACCACATGCGTGTCTATTCACAATGTATTCTCCTTATACTTTCCAAAGTAGCAAATGTTTCCCCCACAGATGTAGCAGTGCATCACAAATTCAGAATTCTAGATGTTCTGTTACAAATTGTCCTCTCCGTGTAATGAAATGCATATTTTAGGTAAGCTAACATCATAAGGACAGTCATAGTGCAGACATGTATCTCCATAGGAAAAGATTTGGACAAACCAGATAGCTACAGATCCTCAACTTATTTGATTGACACTTTATTGAAACATTATACCAGGAAATGAAAACAACATAGTTTATGGTACTTTTTTAAATTTCTATTCATATAGTTTAGTCAGACTCTGCGCTTGAGTCGCTAACCCTCAATGCCTTTAACAGTTTCGGTACTTTCTTAGTGATGGATTTATGGTATTCCTCTAGATTCTCTCTCATTAATTGTCCCATGGATCTATTTTCGTTTGTTCCCTTTACATGGTCCCTTTTTTTCGTGTTTTGGATGTTGATGGTCCTCGTCCGCACTCGACACATGAACTTTACGTTTTTGTTTCGGACTTTGTCGTCTCACAGGAATGTCCTCTTCACTTGACGACCCCAGTGTGTTACAGAAAGCCTCTCTCTTATCCTTCGGAAAGCAGTTGCTTTTGGTTTCATAAATTAATTTTCTCTTCATTTCTTCCATCTTCTTATACGCACATGTTAAAAGACATTTTCTTTTATTTACTATTACGTAAATGAAATAGAAAATATCTTATCAATTTGTTCTGGATTTTATCATGTGGCCTTGAGCTTAGTTTTGAAAATTTAGACGAAAGTCGATCCTTCAGTTGCTTGATGCTCGAAGACCTATACAATGCCTGTTGGTCCGGTGGGAGCAGATGTGTGTTTTCTTTCATGGAATCAATGATTTCGTTCCAAGAACATGGGCAAAGATAATACGTTGTTAACATCGTTAATACCTCTTCATCCGAAAACTTTATGTTTTTCTTTGCCATTGTTTTTGGATTTTCATCTGTTCAGAAATAAATATAAAACTGAAAGTACTGAAACATATCGTACCATTGTAAAGTTGAGAGAGAGAGAGAGAAAGTCCATACACTATACAGTGCATAGGCGTCGGAAACAAAGTAGGGAGGGGGCTAACTTTTATACTACCTTTTGTATAAATAAAAAATCTTTCCCCAAAAGGTGGGAGGACTCCCCCCGGCTCCGACGCGTATGACATGAATCAAGAGGAAGAAATTAAATAGCATGTAAATATATTTCTTTTAGACTTTTATTCATTATCACGTAATAAACAAAAATCTTATGCAAAATAATCCTAGATAAATAGACCTTCCCAACCTTTGAGCCTTCACCGTTTACAGTGAAATTCAATACACGTGAATGCCAACAATTTTTACGTGGTTTTCCTATCTATAGTAACATACATGTAGCAGCAACGCATTGAGGCATCATCATGTTATTCGCTCCTCGGAGCAAATTAGCATGTATTCTACGTACTTAAATATAGCATTTATTCCGTAAATGTGAATGAATGATTTTTGCTTTTATTAACGGAATAAATAGCATGGTTATAAAAAATCAATAGTTAACCGTTTAAAAACATGTCAAACAAATTCGCCTCGCGGAGCGAATAACATGATTATGCCCTCACCTTCAGAAATGTCAGGCAGCTGGTCACTCATTTCTTGGCTTTTTCGTGATTAAAGAGACGCGTGCTCGACTTGTCGAGGGCTACATATATCGTCCATTTAAATATATGGGAGCGTAATCAGTTCAACAGGTTTTAAAACACGGGTACCTTATATGCATACCTGATAAATTCAATACGAATTAAAAAAGGAGATTGGCTTCCACAATTTGTTAAATCGAGGTGTGCTCATTTCTTTTTCATCATAATCTCTTAAGGGTTTATATGTTTCATATTTTAACCCCCTCCCCCTCATATCCTGTAAATCAACACTATACATACATGTAATACATGTCTGGCCTTAAAGATGAGTATATCTAGGTATTTTAAAATCCAGTTATCTATTGATTCGTTGAAATCCAGGAAATCAAAATCAGTCTTTATTCAAATTCTGTTGAACTGTATTCAATAATGTTAATGGGGATTTATTTTTATTTCAATATAAAAAATTGTCCACTATTAGCGACTTCAGTGTATGTAGAGTTGACTATACTCTTTTAAAGCATGTTACATATTTCTTTTCAGCCTGAATGGAGGGAGGAAATAGAACCTTTGTACTGGCTGCTCTTTCAGCTTTGATGACAATGCCACCACACATAAAACAATATTTGTGTAAGCTGGTTCTTGAAATTTTGATTTTCGTGTTTCTGCCACCACACCCTATCGAAAACAGCCGCAATTGGTTATCATTTGACTCGCAAACATGGTCAGGAAAGGATATTTTCTTTTTATTCTCTAAAAACAGGTTCGGATTTCATCAAATTACTGGAGAAACACTTCTGGAATTTAGGACTGAAATTCACACAAGTCACGCCATCTGAAAAAATCTGACACATTTAGACTTTCACCTCGAAATAGAATATTGTTATTTTTCATTTGGTTGCGATGTTACCCAACATACCATATGCTCTCTGTTTGATATAAGCATTTCTACCGTGAAAGTCCTACTACAGTCCCTTACGCCATCATTTTATAGAATATGTTCGTCTTACTTGCATGGCCATCAGTCAATGAGTGGTGTGATCTGATGCACTCATGATCAGACATCCCATTTGCCATTGGTGCAATAGATGGAACTTCTATAGAAATATATAGACCACAAACAGAACCTCAACAACTTTATTTTTCAGGCAACCGTCGATATCATTCAATCCATGCTCAAGTTATCGTTGATAATCAAGGGCATATAAGATTTATTGAATGTGGTGTTCTAGGACACCTTAATAATGCTCAACAATGTACACGTCTCCCTGAAATTGGTGGTGCAGATCTTCCCTTCCCTGAGGACTGTGTTTTACGTAAGGGTTAATGTACGAGTATCGCTCCATTCCTTAAAAGTAATGGAATGTAATTACTTTTAAGGAATGGAGTGATACGAGTACATTGACCCACTTAAAATCCACCTTTGCTTAATAGATAAAAACTAAACTTTGTGCATTTTAATCATGTCTTACGTTTTTCATTCTTTTGTTGCATGCATTTATATCTACTTGTATAAAGGTTGACCTACTTTCCAAACACTCCATTCCTGAAAAATAATGGAGTGTTCGAACAAAAGAATGACGTCATAGGTGGATTTTGATTGGAGATAAGATTTATCCCAACAGGAATCATGTTATGACCCCTTGCAAAGAGCAACAGCTACGACGAAGAGATGCGCATGACATGAAGGAAGTGCCGAAAAGTAAACTGAATTATAACGAAATATGTAAAACTTATACGGTACCAATTTTGATGCACCAGATGCGCATTTCGACAAATAATGTCTCTTCAGTGATGCTCAACCGAAATTTTTGAAATCCGAAATAACAGAAAACTTGTAAGTCCCAAGAGCTATTTTAGGGGAAAACAGAGTGCCCAAATTCGTTTAAAGATAAGAGCTATGCATGAGGGAGATAATCCTTTATTTTGAAATGAATTTCTAAATTTTATCACAGCAATTAAATATACATCCGTATTTTCAAGCTAGTAACGAAGTACTTAGCTACTGGGCTGTAGAGACCCTCGGGGACTAACAGTCCAACAGCAGAGGCCTCGACCCAGGGGTCATAATGTAAAACTTATACGGTACCAATTTTGATGCACAGATACGCATTTCGACTAATAATGTCTCTTCAGTGATGCTCAACCGAAATTTTTGAAATCCGAAATAACAGAAAACTTGTAGGTCCCAAGAGCTATTTTAGGGAAAACAGAGTGCCCAAAAAGTGGAGTCAAATTCGTCTAAGGATAAGAGATATGTAGATCAAATGAAGTCCTACAGAATTTTAAGCAGCGTGTGGAGGCAACAACGGCGAAAACTACGACAAATTATTTTCATCATAGCAGGCCTTGTTTCCAGGCGAGATGAATTCACTGTGGGGTGAAATCTATGATTCCACACCACACACATCTGTAATGCTTCGTTTTGAAATCGTATAGTTATATGATTTTAAAATACTGACTTATTGTGATTATGGGAATTAATATATACATAATACATTCATATATAGATGATTAAATATCGAGAACCAGACTGTTACTGAACACCATACTATTTCGTTTGCTTAGGGCTATTCAAAATATAATATTTTATACCATTCCATTTCCTTAATGTTCAATGTCCCATTACAAGAATTTTGCAAACTTGCAGCACTCGGACAACATCTGTAAATCCTATAAAGTGCTGTGCTAAAGAGCTGTTCTATTACACTATAATCTTTGATATACCAGAAACATGTTTTGAACATTTCCCTTAAAATGTCCCAAGTCCGCTCTCAACATTCCGAATCCGCAGTCGTCGCAAAACTCCACTAAGATATATAACCTATATATGATTTCTCATAAAGTTTATAAGATATCTTATATATCAAAGAAGATATCTTATAAAGTTTGAGATATCCTATAAAAACTAAAAGATATATTATAGAATCATATTATAAGATATCTTATATGTTTTATAAGATTTCTCATGAATGAACTTTTATGAGGTATCTCATAAACTTTATAAGATATCATAACTTTTATAAGATATCTCGTGTACACAGGGGTCCGTGTTTGCCCAACTACCTATTTTGTACTGCTTGTAGGAGTTATGAGATTGATCATTGTTCGTTATCTTCGCCTTTCATCTCGTATAATTTGCAGTTTATAAGATATCTCATTAAATATAAGATATGAAAGGCGAAGATAACAAACAGTGATCAATCTTATAACTCCTATGAAATCTATAATTATTATAGTTAAATATATAAGATACATTATCAAATATATAAGATATCTCATTAACTTTATAAGATATCTTATATATCAAATAAGATATCTCATAAAGTTTAGATATCTCATAGAATATATTAGCTGCAGAATTGTACCTCTCTGAAAAAAATATTTTGACATAACAGAGAGCTACAGATCCACCTCTTATAAAAACCTTCGATTTACGGCGCACAAAAAGCTGCGCACGGTTGAGGCCTTATATCGTTGTATTCTTGAGTTGCTGTCTCATAAATTTAATATCAAAATATTCTTAACATATTTTCCTACTATACTTGTGTCTAAACATACCTTCAAATATTCATTAAAGCCCCATACGACCTGAAAACTCCCAGCTTCAAATTATTTCGTTTCTTGACATAGCCATGTTAGGTAGCCGGTCAATTCGATATAAGACATCTTATAAAGTTTATAAGATATCTCATAAAGTTCATGAGATATCTTATAAAAATTCCTTTAAAAGATATCTTATAAAGTTTATGAGATATCTTATAAAACATATAAGATATCTTATATGTTTTATAAGATATCTTATAAAGAAAAAAATATAAGATATCTTATAAAGGATGTAAGACATCTAATAAACTTTACAAGATATCATAACTTTTATAAGATAACTTCAAAAGTTTATGAGATGTCTTTAAAGAGGAATAATTGCAAAAACGACATGCCATGCAAATATCCATCATTGGGGTTTAGCATATTGATTCTGAATTTAGGAACCCTCACCAAGCAAGCAGTTGTAGTACAGTGGAATTTTCAGTACAGAATATATGGGAAGAATATTTGAAAATTTCATTTCTGTTCAAGGGTAAGTTGGCACAGGAATTTCTGGTTTGGGAATTGGCAAATCTGTCATTTCAACCATCTGCTGACGTTCATCGATTCTGTTTCATGTTAGAAACTTGCGCATTAGAATGACTTCTCTGAGATCAATATCTCGGTTTGAACTTGCACTGTGAACATATTTCTGTTGGTCTCATTCCAATTTCTCAAAATTGTTTTGTCAGTTCATTTTGAATTTTTCTAAATTAATGGGTAAGTATATTTGAAATATTTTTTAAGACGAGTCAGTAGGTAGGGCACATTCTCCAACACCAGTGGACATATTTTGATCACTATAAAATAAATTTTGGGACACTGATCACAACCCCCTTGGCACGCAAAAAATCGTTTCCCTGATGTTCGAAAAAGAGTAGGCTCACTGGGGGCCGTCAGGGAAACTCAAACACTCACAACAAAAATGGCTGAAATATTGCCAAAACGGCGTAAAACCTCAATCAATAAACATTGGACTTGTTCATGATTGATTGATTGATGTTCATCACTTGACAACATGAACAAGAGTACCGCAAACAATCAAACATACGCCCGTCGACAGTGAAATTCAACTTGTAAACATATTGTGCACTCTGAATTGATATCACACACATTCTGAATAGAAAAGCCTTAAAGTA
This sequence comes from Ostrea edulis, assembly GCF_947568905.1. Taxonomy (NCBI): domain Eukaryota; kingdom Metazoa; phylum Mollusca; class Bivalvia; order Ostreida; family Ostreidae; genus Ostrea; species Ostrea edulis. The sequence goes on along the minus strand of NC_079165.1, from coordinate 84,107,258 downwards.
GGTCATGGTGTACCAATCCACCTGACAAGTGAACTGATTATGTGTTTCTCTGAGAAGGATGTTGTGACAAATATCAGTGCAATATCTGTATCTATGATGAAAAAAAGTCCAGGCAACTATTTGACCTACCTTTACCCTAAAGTGGGTCATGGTGCACCAATTAAGTTGAAATGTAAACTGATTATGTATTTCTCTAAGAGGGAGGTTGTGACAAAATTTCAGGGCAATACCTGTATCCGTAACGGAAAAAAAATCTGGAAAACCAATCCTGCTTAAATGCCAACTGAACTTGTATTCCTCAGAGAGGAAGTTTGTGACTACATTTGAGGGCAATATCTGTATGTGTAATGAAAGAGTCCGGAAAACTGTTTGACCTACTTTTCGCCCGAAAGTAGGTCACGGTATATTAATCCAGCTGAAATGCAAACTCACTCTTACACTTCTTGAGAAAATAAATTGTGGCGGTACATGCATCCTTTAAAGAAAAAAGTCTGGAAAACATTACCTTGGACTGACACACAGACAGATCAATCCAGCTAAAAGGTAAACTGAATTTGTATTCCTTCGAGAGGAAGCTTGTCACTAAATTTGATGGCAATATCTGTATCCGTAATGAAAACACTCCGGGAAACTGTTTGACCTACTTAAAGTCCGAAATTAGGTCACGGACGGATGGACCAATCCATCTGAAATGCAAACTGAACTTATATTCCTCTGAGAGGAAGCTTAGGACTGAATTTCAGGACAATAAATGTATCCGTAACGAAAAAAATGTCTATAAAACTCTTTGACCTACTATTAGCCCTAAAGTAGTTCACAGAGGCTGGCTGTCCGTCCATCCGTCCCGGGTCATGTTTTCCGGACTTTTTTTCCGTAACGGATGCATGCACAACTTTGAAATTCGATCACAATATCTCCCTCAAGAATTGTAAGAGTGAGTTTGCACATCAGCTGGATTGGTCCATTTTTGACCTACTTTAGGGCTATAAGTAGGTAAAAAAGTTTTCCGGACTTTTTTTCGTTACAGATACAGATATTGCCCTGAAATTTACACATAAGCTTCCTCTTGGAGGAATAAAAGTTCAGTTTGCATTTCAGATGGATTGGTCTATTCTTGACCTACTTTTCAGCTAAAAATAGGTCAAACAGTTTTCTAGGCTTTTTTTTTTCATTACGGATACAAATATTGTCCTGATATGTAGTCATAGGCTTCCTCTCGGAGGAATACAATTTCAGTTTGCATTTCAGTTGGATTGGTCCATCCTTGACCTACTTTTTGGAAAAAATAGGTCAAACAGTTTTCTGTGTTTTTTTCATTATGGATACAGATATTGCCCTGATATTTAGTCAAAGGCTTCCTCTCAAAAGACTACAAGTTCAGTTGGCATTTCAGCTGGATTGGTCCATCCTTGACCTATTTTGGACTAAATATAGGTCAGATGGTTTTCCGTGCTTTTTTTCCATTACGGATACAGATATTGCCTTGATATTTAGTCAAAGGCTTCACTCCGAGGAACACAAGTGCAGTTAACATTTCAGCTGGATTGGCACACAATGACCTACAGTGCTTTAGGGGTAGAAGTAGGTCAAACAGTTTTCCAGATTGTTTTTGGAATGGTCACAGGTATTGCTCTGAAATTTAGTCACAACCTCCCTTTCAGAGAAATACATAATCAGTTCACATTTCAAACATTTCAACTTAATTGGTGCACCATGACCTACTTTAGGGCTAAAAGTAGATCAAATGGTTTCCTTGACATTTTGTCATCATAGATAGATATTGCACCAACATTTTGTCTCAACCTCACTCTCGGAGAAATACATAATCAGTTCACATGTCAGATGGATTGGTGCACCATGACCCACTTTAAGGCATTTCTATTCAGAATGTGTGCTGCATCAATTCAGAGTGCACAATATGCCTCCAGGTTGAATTTCACTGTCCGACGGCGTATATTGTACCGTTTGTTGAATTTCACTGTCCGACGGCGTATATTGTACCGTTTGAGTTACTCTTGTTTATCTTTTCTTTTTGAATAGGTGGATTATGTTCAGCTTTAACACCGTGGCCAAACATCATTTGGATACAATTGTGCTTTTACCGCAGAGTAAGAGGGCCTCCGTGGCCGAGCTCAAAATCACACGACCTCTCTCCTCTGCTCGGCGCGGGTTCGAATCCCGCTCGCGCCGGTAAAGGCCCTGTGACACCATGACGCTCTCACCAGCGTTCGAGTAACGTGTTGCGAAACGCAGAGGAACGTCGAGAACGTTAAAAACAAGTTACAAGAAAGTTAGTCGAGCGTCGGCAAACGTTGGGGAATGTCGAGGGACGTCGGCAAATGCTGAGGGTGAAAAATATTTTGGGTGTGCACAAAAATCAACGACGTTCTATCAAAACGCTACTTATGCGTTAAAGGAACGTTACACGAAAGTTGGCGGGCGTTAATCGAAAGTCAGAACGTTCCCTGGACGCTAGGCGGACGTCGCCCATCAGGATCCAGTGTCCGGCGCGTGGCAAGCGCTTGCGTTGCGCCTGTGTAACGTCCGTCGAACGTCTGTCCAGCGTGTCGCCAACGTTTCTCAGCGTTCGCCGAGCCTTCTTAACGCTCTTTCAACGTCTTCTTAACGTCTGTCAGCGTTCTGAAATTTTGCAGCGTATGTGTAACGTCCTTGTAACGCGCTTGTAACCTACTGGTAGCGTTCAGAAGGGTTTGGCAGCCACTTGCCATATATGAAGGGGCTTGCAGAGGCCACCTCCCTATTGGAACTTTCACAGAGTGAAGACCTCAGAAGAATGGCAGACCAAGATGTTGTTGCTGCTCTCATGCATCACAGCAACATCCTGCAGTTGGCATTGAACCAGGTCAAGATGTCCAAGACAGAGTCCAAGAAGAAAAGGAAGAGGAGAGGGAGAAAGAGCTGGGTGAGACCCTGGTGGATAGGAAGGCGACCCCAGTTTCGTGTTTATGCCAAGCTGATGGCTGAACTCAGAGCTGAAGACCAAGCCTCCTTCCACAACTTCATCTGCATGCCACCATAGATGTTTGATGAGCTGAGACAGAGGTGGAACTTCCCCCATGTCCTGGGAGCACTAGATGGCAAGCATATGGCCATTAGGTGTCCTGGACACAGTGGCTCCTTGTACTACAACTACAAGGGGTTCTATTCCATCGTGTTGATGGCCCTTGTAGATGTTTACTACAAATTCCTGTGGGCAGATCCTGGGAGGCCTGGGGTCAGCATTCGATTCCCAGATCTACAACTCCAGTGAGCTTAAACATGGAGCTGAAGAAGACCTGCTTTGGTTTCCACAGCCTACACCTCTCCCACAAGACACTACAGATGTTCCATACTTCTTCATTGGAGATGACGCCTTTGTCCTGAGAGCCTACATGATGAATCCCTGCAGTCTTCGTGGTCTATCACAGCGCATCTTCAACTACAGGCTATCGAGAGCCAAGATGGTCGTGGAGAACGCCTTTGGGATCCTTGGCAACAAGTTCCAGGTGATTCTGGGCACTATGCAGCACAAGCCAGAGACTGTGAGGCTGATAGTGAAGACCTGCTTGGTCCTTCACAACCTGATGAGATTCAGGTATCCAACGCTGCAGAACCAACAGCTGGACCAACCAGAAGGTCCAGAAGAAGACTTTGTGCCTGGTGCCTTGAGAGATGGCTTGAATCTGGAAGACACACAGGTTGTTGCAGGCCCCAACACTGCGACCAAGGAAGCCAAGAAGCAGAGGAACCTTATCAAGCACTGGATAAACTCCTCAGCTGGGGCACTGGACTGGCAGGACAGGATGGTGTAGACCTGGACCCTAGTGTTGCAGTGCAGAATAGACTTAATATAGACTTTACATTTTGGTAGACAAAATATTTAGAAACTTAAATATTGTACGTGTAATTTACAATGACTTATTTGAAGATAACAGTAATAATAAATGCAATATTGTGTGTGTCATTTCAAAGTAGTTATTTGTATAAAACATTATTAATAAATGTCAAATTGTTTCTGTGAAATCAAAAAACATGTTTGCTTTTCGCTTTATTTATTTTGGCATGGACTTTTTAGCACCCACCCACCCCCCCACCCCCAAATTTAAAATTATTGTAACCCTATATGTGCATACCTGAATATGCGTATGCATGTATAATGTATGTACCTGTTAGGCAAATACTGGTACATGTATATACATCATGCTTGCGTAGTAATTCATGGTTGCATGAAATATACATTTAAATTAATTAATATGTTTTTGATTCTTCTCACTTTTTTTTATTACACGGTCATTATTTTATTTGTAATCTTTCTAATAAAGATTTATACAAAAGAAGTATTTTTACATTATTCAGGCAAATATTTTATTTTGTAACAATGTTTAATACAAATAAGTATTTTTACCATATGGACAATATTACATTTATTAATAATGTTTTATACAAATAATTACTTTGAAATGAGGTTTTGCTGCTATTTTCGACAACAAAACGTCGCCTGACACTGTGCGAACGTTGGCTGAGCGTTACCCAAGCGTTACAAGAACGTTAAAACAGCGTTGACCTAGTAACTCAATTTGAAGTTTTCCAGTTTACTTTCGGAAGGTCGGTGGTCTCTTCCCAGGTACATTGTATCTGGGTTCTTTCTTCCACCATTAAAAAATGGGCGCCACCAGATAACTGAAAAATTCTTGAGTGTGGCGGTAAACAGCAAAAAACAAACAAACGCAGAGTACAACCAACACCAACGGCAATTTGCTTTTGAGAGTGTAGATGTCCGTGAGGAGGGGGTTAGAAAGTGGCCCAAATATTTCTTTCTAGAGATAAATCTTAAGAATGAAATAGTCTATCAGTTAACGCAATGAATTCAGGTTTGAATGATTTATAGCATTCGGCAAGATCCCCTACCACTTGCTCAAATGTCAAATCTTCTGTCATCCCCAGACTTATGACGTCACATCGCGTGCAATTTTGCATTGATGTTATGAATATTCATGACATAAGACATTTACAGTGCTTTCTTTAGTTTGTATGGAATTTATTGTACTAGGGGAGTGGAAGTCGAATCCCGCAAACGAAAGAAAGCACTGTAAATATAACTTAGGCTGGACGCGGTCATGGCACGAGCGGGGCTCGAGTCTCGACCTCCTAGTTACGAAGTAAACGCTCTACCATTGAGCTAGCGCGACCGGTATCAGTAGGAACTCCCGGCAAGCATAGTATATGTATATAAAACAGAATTTCAATATTCACTAACATTAATTTCATCTGGCAAATTAGCATTTATCTCACTCAAACTGAACAAGATTGGGCCATTTGGTAATCATAGAATTAGAGTTGGAAACAATTAGTATCACAAATACATATATATCTATATACATGTATATATAAGGAGTGATTGATTGTCATTAAAGAAAACAGAAAACTTGTTTAGAGCCGCAAAAGCGTGTCCGCCACTGTATTCTCATTTTTCCTATTTACGACATTAACTAATCAAGTAATACATGTATTATATTATAGCTTACGGACTTCACCTCACATATGAAACAATATTAAAGGTGCAAACAGTAACTCTGGGGCAAGCGTTTCAGAGTTTATTGGCAAAAATTGTTGATTTATAAGTATAGAAACTTATATGTAAACAAGGCTTGTGTCGTGCTTTTGTTTACATATGTTAAATATATTAGTAATATTTTGTTTAAACCAGATTTTTCAATTTACAAGTTAATTCTTAACACAATTAAACATATTCTAGTGTTTGTCACATCTCATTTTGTTTTTTTCTTTTACGCAATCTATATATAAACAAAAGCATGGCACGAGCCTTGTTTACATAACAAAGATTTGAGTAATGTATCTCACTTGTAACTCTACAACTGACATTAAATTTTTGTTGACCATAAGAAATATCTTTGTTAAGCATTGTAAACATTAAAAATGGGAAAGTATAATTTGACAATTTTCAGGTCAATCGTGTCCATGCCCCTTCAACAATATCATAGTTTGAAAGATTTCGTCACAGTATGAACGACAACTCTGCATGCTAATGTTTTGGGAAAGCACCTCTAATCATACTTGGATTGCACATTTTGCATAACCGACACCTTGTGACAGAGGGACTTTTCGGTCGTGGTTCCAGCTATTGATTTTCCCTTCCAAGGTCATCTAATCCAGAAGCGATAAGGCCTGCTACTATCAGTGTGTCCGCTGTCTAAAAATTTAGATAACCTACAAAATATAACATCATAACCTATAAAACAACGCCAGTATCTCATTGTTCTTAAACGCAACCAGGATAAATGTCTCCAAGATCTGACCATTCTGAAGAGCAACCACTCAGTTCTACAAGCGATGACAAATTAGTAAATTATCGGAGCCCTATTAGAATTCACCTGTCCCTTTATCTGAATGTTTTAAGATATATGGGTCCCTGTTATCAAAGTTATGCATGTACGCAACCTAAAGTGGCAGGAGAGCACTAACCCTTCTCACTAACTTGTTACATCGGAAGCCCTTGTGACTGTAAGTAATATTATGCACAATCAATCTCTACACAGTAGCAGTGAATGGTGTAGGTGGTGAATGTATTCTTCCATAACGCACATTTATGATTCGATTCTGCGACTGCTTATTGTTAGACAACATATTTTACTCTGTACGTCCTTTTGTATTTTGTTCGAGATTTCCAGACTCTCTAGAATTGAATTGAAAATTCTGTAGTCCAAAGCTCGCGTTCACGGTTTTACAGTTGAATGCATGTAATATTAAGGACTCGGAGTGCCCATCATATGGCTTTGCAGTGCTTTACTTGAATGCATCCCGCGACTGCTGTGCCATACTCGGGGGTTCTGATTTGCAAAACATGAATCATACCGTTGTTCATTCTATATTTTTCAGCTACAATCTAAATGGTAATGATTTTGAATGTATTCAAAGTGAGGTGACACATGTGTTGGAAAATACATTCATGTGATAGGTATATATGTATGTTCCCTGCCTTGTTGAATGGGTTAATTGCTTGGTCTCTCTTTCATTATAGTTGCAATTCTAAAATTGAATTTACACCTAAATATGGCTTTTTCTGAATGATTTACAATTAAATCTGGGGGTTTTATGGCGAAAAAAGAGGAGAAACCGATTTTTAAAATGCCATTTTATTTTCATACAACAGGAAGAGGAAGACAGATGGTTATACTCAGCGTACTCGATTTGATTTGAAGCTTTTCTTTTTCAAATGTGACACATTATAGAAATCGGAGATATTTTAACGTCTTCGGAGAAAACTTCATATGACAGCAGCTGGGAAGTGCATCACAACTGGTAAACATAAACTCTTCTTAGTTCTCAATGAAATAGGTGATAAAAATGGCAAGTATTTTCTATCAGTGATCAAGAAGTTTATCAGTTCGTTAGGATTTGATTATTATTAGTGTTTGCTTATTGATAGACTTTAAGGACGGCCTTGCTGGAGACTGACAGGTGTAGGATCTATCCCCTAAATCTTACACAATACGATGATAATCCTGAATATAAATATTGAATGTATAATCCCTACATATGATATCGTTTCCCCCGCGTTAAAAGTTCTTGTCGGATGCTTTTCGCGAGGGAAGTTTTTGCTTTGTGTTATTTTGGTCTTGTAAAGTCTCATAATTGTACGGTCGTACATAAGCGACGTTTCTCAATAATATATAATTTATCGTGATAGTTAAGGTAATTCACTTGCATCCTACCGCTCTATCGTATATTACGTATATTACGTATATTACCATGTATCTTATTTTGATAGCTCCTTGATATGGCAAGTACAATTGTATTTAACTCTTATGTAATACAGGAGGCTGTATACTCGGGACATTACTAAGTTATTGTAGCAAAGAAGAGAAAAACAATTTGGTTTTTATCAAAGATCGAACCCGGAAACCTTTGCATTTACTACTTTGGTGATCTATCACTGGGCGTACCGTGCTGATATACGATGTATAGTAATATTACTACAATATAAAATTTAAACCAATATCGGAAATCGTATAACAACTCTTCTTATCGAAAAAATGGGGAAATGGTTTTAAAGGGAGGGAGTGGTAGAAACATCTCGTATGACCTCAAAGGTACATGTATCTATGCTCCAATTTCTATGTTAGATTTTAATAAGGATATCACCATTGTGGTATTCTGTGAATAAAATGAAACAAAACACTCTATTACATACATATGCAGAAAACTACTGTTGTAGAGATATAAATAATTTCAAAATACAGTCGTTTTACACATTTTCCCCCAAACGAGCTGAGTGTGACCACGTGACTGTCTTCTTAGTATATCACGTGTTATTTTCTCACCAATTCTTGGAAGTTCTACCCTTCAGTGTTTTACACATAATTAATACAATGGATTTAGTCTGATAGGTTTTTATTCCTATTTCTGCAGTCGATGAACTCATTCCAAAACTTAATGATCTCATTGTTTTCTTTCTGATGGCGTGTGAAGAAGACGTGCGCAGTGTATACATCACACCAATAAGGACCATCAAAGATGTCCGAAATTTGTTAAGATTTCGACCTATTTCTTACATTTGAAATGAAAAAAAACCATATTGGGTTCAATCTACTTTCCTTTGGTAAAAAATCTGGACCCGTGCATGTATATGCATTATGCAGCTGCTCTTGTTTCGTCAACACATTACTTAACACACATTGCGTAACGTATACCCTTATATACTCAGCCGTATGATTAATGAGATGGATCACTGTTCGTATACTTCACTTTTTCATCAATTGACTTTTATCTGAATTCAGAACTTTCATCTTGAACAACAGATGTGTTCAGCTCTCGATTCAATTAAGCGTATCAATGAAAGATGAAGATAACGAACAGTGATCAATCTCACAACTCCTATAAGCAATACAAAATAGATAGCTGTGTAAACACGGACCCCTGGATATACCAGAGATGGGATGTAGCCTGCTGATATATCTGGAATAAGTTACCTAAGCTAGACAGAGGAATTTGGTGGTTTCTATTGCAGTTTGTGTAACAACTTACCACGGTACGCAATATTTCCTCGCATTCCCCATATCCCAGATACTCTGCTTTACTCTACTTGTTATAACCCAAATGAAAAGGTGATTAAAACGAACAATGATCAATAAACAATACAAAATTAAGAAAAGGGCAAACACGGACCCCTGGATATACCAGAGGTGGGATCATGTGCCTGCTGGGGGGGGGGGGGGGGGGGAGTAAGCACCCCGTGTTGCCAGTTCACACCCGCAGTGCGCCTTCCATCTTGATCAAGTAAACGGAAGTAGTTCGTAGTCAAGAATGAGATTTTTACACCCGAGTGACTTTCTAGCCTTGCTTCAACACGATAAAGATCTTGTTAAGATGTTGTATCTTAAAGCAATACAAGCTGTAACTGACGGTAATTTTTCAACTGTCCATTTATGCATCAATTAAGACCTATCGTTATAACTAATACAATCCCCACGATCTGGAAAAAAATCAGAAAATAAACATATTATCAATGGAATATTAATTGAGAGCATACCTACAATGGGTGTTTCATGTTTAACCGCCATTGCGTCGTAAACACAGAGGTGGGAACGATGATTGCCGGACATAATCGGGTTGCTGAGACCGCAATCGGCAATCCTCGGCTAACTCCGCTACGCTCCATACAAACTGTGCGAGGTACGAGTCATGCGATGAGTTCCTAGTGGCTGAGATCGAGGTCATATACAAAGATGGAAACTGAGTGAATAACACGTTTCGTTTGTTTTAAAATATCATATCGTTTCATGAATGACAAGATAGTGGCGGATTTAAGGGGGGCGCAGACGCCCCCCCCCCCCCTAAAATGTTCGAATTTAAGGTAAATCGCGGATCTTGTTTAGAAAAATGTACTAAACGATAAAAGAACCAATAATTTCTTCAACTCCGGATCCCGGAGAAATAAATGACAAAATATTTTAATTTCTTGAATTACTTTATTGGGGGAACTTAATTTTTTCGAAAAACCCTTAAAATTTGCTTCATTTTATTAATTTCACCTTATAAAAAATGATAGAAAATAGTACAAATAACTAAATAGGAGACATATTTCAAGCCCTATAAAATCTGTAAAATCCAGGAGCTTCCGGGGGCTTCGCCCCCTGGGCCTCCATTAGGGTTTCGCCTCAAGGCGGCCCCCAGCCCCCCTGCCTCATAAAGTGGCGCCCCCCTGGATCCGCCCCTGGAAGAAGCACTATGAGTGTAAGAAAGTAATAATTACGCAAATGATCCACTCAAATAAAACTTTGATAGTGAATTTTCTATGTTAAATTGTTTACAAAACTACTGACAGGATAACAATGATTCATGAATCGACATTTTCTGCTGGTTTGACGGGTTTATTGCTAAAGATTCACTCTGATTCTATGATGTTATATAAATTCAGTTACAAATATGCTAGATATATTATAGGATTAAACATTCTTTTTGAGGAATTTATCGATGAATAAAAGTGCAAAGCACTTTTATGTTAAGTTTGTGAGTAAAATGTCCAGAGTTTACACATCGATAAATTCTTCAAAAAGAATGTTTGATTCTTATAATTCCAATTCATTCACTTTATTAACAATTGCAAAAATTTAAATAGTTTCCCCGCACTATGTTATTTGTTTTCAGGCGTGTATGAATACATCGCGTTTTCGGGTTTATTGATGTATAAACTCTTGTTCAGCTTTATTTTTGTCCAATCAAAACAATTGTAATAAATAACATTGGAATTATGCTCTTTTATTTTTCAATTTATTTACCGTCAGTTACAGCTTGTATTGCTTTAATATCTAGAATGCATTATTCAAATCAGAATCCCCTGTAATATGTTACACTTTTGGTAATTTGCACTTGATTATTTCGAAGTTCAAACTAATGACTTTTATTATGTTTGTGAAACACTGATGCCCTCGTACGGCTAAAATCCACAGTGAAGGTCATGAGGTCAAAACGTTTAGTACGAATAGGAAGGTATGTGTGAAATTTGATTTAAGCACTAATGTTCAAACATTTTGGTTAAAGATTTTCAAAAGAAAGCCAAATCACATGGTAAAGGTTTTAAGGTCAATACGTCTGGTACCAACAGAAAAGTATTGTCATAAGAATACACATGTGAAAATCCTATCACCATTCCTTCAAAAGTTATAACCAAGGTTAAAGTTTCTGAAGGTAGACGGACAGATCAAATCTATATGCTGAATGATTAATTTGAATCAATAAGCTTTCATAACATTATCAATTAAAAATTTAAACACATGAAACTTTTCATTGATATTCTTCTGCTGTAGCAATATTGTGTTGTGATTATCAGTAGATTATTGGCAAATCATTTCTATGCGTTATTATACATTTTGACACGTTTACTACAAATGCTTGCATGTCCGAGCGAACATGCAAACGTCAGCTTTTTTTTTTTTTTTTTTTTTTTTTTTTTTTTACATTTTCGTCGAACTTGATTAAAGATTTAGAATGTTTTACTTTTTTGTAAGTTTGAGTTAATGCATGTTGTTTATAAAACGCAATTTGATTTCTCACTCCCAAAACATTGCTATTGGAAATGTGTGTGGGTTGTGTATCTCCACACAGGTAAATCATGAATATCGATGTGAAGCAAAGCAATTTAAACCATAACTCTATATACATGTATATGTACCATGCATTCCCAATATATATAACAATAGAATGTTCAAGTAATATGGTGGATAAATAGGGATACCGAGAATTAACATATATCCTATGATTTCATGCCAGCTTTAGAATATCACAATAGTTTGACCTCAATATAGAGATATGTTAAGACATTTAAGCGTTGCCAAATTGACAAGTTTTGTTGACCATGCCATTTGCAAACAGAAGTTAATTGACTTGCAGATTATCAATATTTAAACAGATTAGAGTTTATCAAACCAGATAACTAAGTCCGAAGAGGTCACTAAATAAGTTTTTTATTTGTTTGTTTGTTTTACAATTGTACATCCCGTTGAGAATTTTTCACTCGGATTGAGACATCACCAGCTGTAGGCGAAGTACCACATATTGAAGCTCAGGGTCGTAGCGGTGAGGGTTCTTTATCGTGTCAACGTCTGTCGCGACACATGACTCCTTTTTAAGGTCATATCAGACATACCTACCGAGCATTTGGTAAAGGAGCAATCACTACCTATGTTTACGTCTTAAGTTTGACGCAGCCATGGCACGAGGAAGAATCGAACTCATGACCTTCCGGTTAAGAAGCGAACGCTCTATCACTGAGTCACCATCTTTGCACGCCAAGTGTTCGATTCGCTTACTCTCCTCAGAGTTTGCGAATCGGACACTTAGCTTGCGAAGATGCTGGGCCATCGGTCATGCACTAAACAAAACAAAATTACCCAATTACCTATTATCATAAGCTGAAACTAACATATCTACCTCTCTTAAATTTCAGAAATAGTTATCTTTTTTAAGTTTCTTGAACACAGATGATTTATGCAGAATTTTCAGATTCCCGATTACAGCATGAACAACTTGAGAGACATATTTGGTAGCCAGGACGAACGAAACAACATATGGGGTTCCGGTTTTCTGAATATTGACAATGGTAAAGGCCTCCACACTGTGCACGTGGGAACTCAGTTCCCCAATCCGGAGTCCCCGCACGGGAGCGAGAACGGCGACCACCCTGAGGATGAAGAATGGGAAAAGACGAATCTGAGATACGGCTGGGGGAAATTTAAACCGGAGTAAGTACTCAAAAAAAGAGTCACGGGAGAAAGGATGGATCCAGGGGTTTTGTCTGCATGGACGGAACGGGGTAAAAATTATATTTCAATTTACGTTCAAACGACAACATTCTCTGCCGTATGTCGTGATATTTGATACTCTCTCCTACATACATTTGTAACAGTGAACGCTAAAATAGGGTCTGTGGAACTTGTATTTTATGGGACTCTATTTTCAAAGAATCAACGGTAAAATATTACTCTTCCCTCATTTGTAAAAAAAAAAAAAATAAAAACACCGAATTTTTTTCTCCACCAAAACAGAATTAAAATTATACATGAATTTCAAAACACCAATGCCGGTGAAGGGTTGCAAAATTTAGGCATATGTTCGGCGCTTATGGCCAATGAGCAGGGAGGGATCTTTATCGGGCCATACTTGCTGTGACACGGGGCCTCGGTTTTTACGGTCTCATCCAAAGGACCGCCCCCATTTAGTCGCCTCTAACGACAAGCTAGGGGTATTGGGGACCTATTCTAACCCGGATCCTTACGGGACGAGAAAATAAGTCATTACTGGTAAATGGAATAAGTCATAACTGACGAAAGGAATAAGTCATATTTGACAAAATGAAGAAGTCATAACTCACAAAAGGAATAAGTCATAACTGACTAAAGGAATGTCATTACTAACAAAAGTAACAAGTTATAGTAAAATTGTATATAATTTCTGTGGAAACGAGGGGGTTATATATATTCGATAACCCCCTCGTTTCCGCAGAAATTAAACTGTATAATGCCTTGAACTTACTACCCCTATGAGGGCCATTTCCAATATCCTTTTAGTTTTATGCTCCCCGAAAATTTAGGGGGAGCATATAGTCACTGTCATGTCTGTCCGTCCTTCCGTCCGTCCGACCTCATATTCATCATAGTTATTTCGGATTTCAAACATTTCGGTTGAGCATCACTGAAGAGACATTATTTGTCGAAATGCGCATCTGGTGCATCAAAATTGGTACCGTATAAGTTTTACATTGATCCCAAATGTTCCTTTAAACAAGGATGTATGGATCAAGGTCATTTTGGAAAGGTCAGTGTCACCCAGAACATAAAAGGTCTTTATCTCAACAGTATTTTATATATACGTTCCCACCTCCTAAACCTTTCATCAGAAATTGATCACAAATATTCCTTAAGACGGACTGGTGGACTAAGGTTATTTTGGAAAGGTCAAGGTCACTCAGAACATACCTTATATAAGTCAAAAGTTCTTTATGTCACCTTCACCAATCTTTGAACAGGCATTGGTCATATATCACACAAATAAGTAATAGGCAAATGGCTTTCAGACAAAGGTCACTTGAGATCATTTTGGAAAGGTCAACGTCACTCAGAACGTGTACCTTATATGAGGAAAGAGTGCCATATTTCAACAGTTTTTAACATGTATTGATCATATATCACACAATAAAGTAATAGAAAATGGCTTTCAGACCAAGGTCACTCAAGGTCATTTTGTAAAGGTCAGCGTCATGTAACATATACCTTACAATGTATATATATAAGAACATCATTTCAACATACACCAGTAAAATAAGAATTCTGAAATTTTTTGAAATAACGTCCAGTATGAAAAATTCTAAACTTATCAGAGATTATTAGGTCATATATATATATATATATATATATATATATATATATATATATATATATATATATATCCGGTGTTTAATTATATTTAGTTTACCATTGTTTATTAATTTTGTTGCGCAAACAGAAATATGTTCATAGATAGTGATTATGGTGCGAATTGAGACGAAATGTGTAATGAATATCAAGTATAATCTACTTGTATCTCCTCTAATGGAATATTTGAAAAGTATAACCTCGACACAAAAGCAAGAATCGAACGACTCCTCTTCTCAGTGTTTCAAACGGATGCAGATATTCTGTAGTTTTCGCAGACAAAATTAAACTTGATACAAAGTGCTTTGCTCAATGAATATCGCTGCTTAAAAATTCCTACCTATAGGTTAGAATGGAAGGTTGGAAAGGAGTGGTAAACAATTTTCTATTTTTTAAATTCTTTTTTCAAATAGTTGTCTCCAAGTCTTCAACACTATCCGATGGTTCGTGTTTTTTTCGTGTGTGTTTAGCCTGTTCCAAGGATATCTCGTCAACGGAGTCATCAGTGCCATCATATCCACGCTGGAGAAAAGATTCGAACTTCCGAGCTCCAAGTCTGGCTTGATAGTCAGTTCTAATGACTTTATAGCCTTTTTCCTGGTGCTGTTCATCAGTTTTTATGGCGGCGAGAGAAACAAACCACGATTGATAGGGATAGGCATAATTACACTTGGGATCGGATCGTTCATTTTTTCATTACCTCACTTTTTGGCGGGAACATATAGTGTTTCGTCAGGTAAAACATGTTAAATGTAATATATTATCATACGTGCTTATTATAATTGATTCTCATTGGGACTTCAGAGAGAAGCTGGGAGGATGACATACAAGTTTTATATCATTATTGATTTAAAGAGGTTTATGAACATAAAATTATGTCAGTATTAAGGCAAATGCCTTTATGAATAATATTACGGAAAAGACATGTTTGAATATTGAAAGTTTGTTGTATACTGTGCTATCACTGTTTATGTACATGTAAATATGGTTTTTACTATAAATGTGATAGCTTGATTCACAGACATATAGGAAATATACAAATTTATGTAGATCTTGCTGCTTTTGAAAATGCCTGCTATGTTAATGGCACGAGTACAGCATGTTCAACAACGAAATCGGCCGACAGTGTACAGAAATACCTATACGTGTTTATGCTGGCTAACGCCCTTCATGGTGCTGGATCCACCCCCATGTTTACTCTTGGAACGACGTATATTGACACGAATACTAAAGCAAAGAATACGTCATTCTATTTAGGTATATTTTAGATATTTACGATGTTGATAGAAGTGTATGATAAGTTGTGGTTTATATATATGCACTATATTTGACTTGGTTTCTGCTATATTCCAAGTTAATATAACCTCTTACCTTAACATAAAGATTGCGATCTTGATAAGTACATTTAATAAATTTGATTAAATTATATATTGTCTCTAGTAGATCGTAAATTACTCTTTGTTTTGTTTCGAATATCCAATGAGTCGTATGAGCTTTCGTAGCCAAGCCTGCTGGTCAATTTCATTCATTCACTAATACCTAAGTTCTGACCGTTCTCCTGTTTTAGGTTTGATTTATGCGGCTGCTTCTATTGGCGTGGCGGCCGGTTATATGCTTGGCGCACAAACATTATCCATATATACGGACTTTGACAAGGTTGATCCAGAAGAGTAAGTTCAGTTGTAAAACTCATGTCGAACTATTTCTGTTCTGGTTATAAAGGTAAAGTCATTAATTTAGCAGCATGAGTGTAACCATTATCAGCAGGGTATTTGCTCTTGCAGCCTGAACATAACCCCTATTGACCCCCGTTGGGTGGGAGCTTGGTGGATTAACTTTCTGATTGTGGGCAGTGTCATGTTCCTGATAACCATTCCAGTATTAGGATTTCCTAAACGACTTCCGGGTGAATATATTGATTAACAGTTATTATGTTCCAATTTTGTTTGATAAAATGATCTTCCATTTGATATGTTTTCATTATTTAAAAGGAAGTAAGAAACTCTTAGATGAGAGAGAAGAAGAGGCGTATGTTTCAGCCAAAACAGAAAACGAGGATCTGAAAGAAAAACCGGGATGGAGGGACTTTCCTTCCATGATTTCGGCTCTGGTACGCTTTTGATTAAAACAAAACAATATCATGCATTTTGTAAGTGAAGCTGGTTGGTTATTATTTCTAAATGTCTCGTCGAAAACTTTCCCCTCATATTGAGATATCACTAGCTGTAGCTGAAGTACCAAAAGTTTAAAGCTATGTTTTAGTGAAGTTTTATATCCTGCCAATGTCTGTCGCGACAGAGACCTTCCTATTTAAGGTCGTTTCTGAAAGACACGTGATTCTCATTTCTAAATGCTAAGAGTTTGGCGAAGGAGCAATCAGTACCCATGTTAACGTCTTACGTTTTGACGCGACCATGGCACGAGCGAGGCTCGCACCCACGACCAACCGGTTACGAAGCGAACGCTCTACCACTGAGCTACCGCGACCATTAGTCTAGCACTTACTACTGGATCACAAAAACAAAATAACAAACCAATGAACGGGAAACAGTTTATAGGTTGTGGATTTAAAAAACAACTTTCCTATATACCCCTGGTGATACCAAAATGTATAATTTAAATGTGTTTAAAGCAAGTATGTGGGTATTTAGATTAGAAAACAATATAAGATCAGAATTTCGATAGTACAGCGTAATCATCCACACTAAACCAGACACGTGTAGTTATAAGCTTTTTGTCTTTCTTATGCTTATAGTAATTATTTCTAATAGCTAATAGTTAGTTCATCGATATAATGCGATAATTAGCCACAATACGGATTTAAATCTAAGCCCCGATTTCAAAGTCTCATTAATTAGTTAGGTGGACACGTGGTACAGTAACGTCACATGCGCCCTTCTTCGATCAACTGATTATGAAAGTAGTGTCATCTTCACAAGTCAATGGTTATTTAAAATTCGTTACCTCTCACTAATCCTTGACATCCGTCATCATTCAAAACCCGGGTTTGGGACAGACATCCAATCATCCAATGAGATTCCTTGTTTTAGATGCAAATTTGGTAAGAGTGAAAACAGAAAGTCTTACGTGGGGTACATTTCTCAACATCATGAACATTGTGTGTTGAATTTATATGTAACGTGATTAATAATTAAATATCTTCGTCCCTTAAATGTTGTAACTATAATAATAATAATTTATTAATCTGTTTCAATTTTGAATAACTTGTTCAATTTGTTGAAACACAATCAACAAACATACTTCAGCAATCCATCGTTTTCGTGCGGCTCGTATTCTAAAACGTCATCTAATTCTTTCTTTAAAAAATTAAATTTCCCAAAATCAATCGACGGTCACAAATTCTACACCATGTTACTGATGCCGCGCCATGCGTGTTGATTTCGTTTTCAACCGATGATAAAAGCCGTTGTCTGCTTGGCTCCACGCTATAGGCTGCTAACCAATCACATGCTATCTCGAGCACATGTTTTGAATGGTGATTGTGCCAAGGGTCAAGTGCGAGGTAACGATTCAATAACCCTTGACTTGTGAAGATGAAGTAGTGTAGATAATTTTAGCTCAGTTTTTTTAAGGCGTAATTTATTCACCATGGAAACATTTGAATCGATGTTGACAAATTCCGAGTCCTATAATTATGTTTTAGCCACTAGTTTAAACAAATAGCGATGTAAATATCCAAATAGGAAAGCGAGTATGAAATCAGCAAAACAGTGTGAATAAATAATGTTTATATGGGTCGCTGTCTACACACTATTTGGTAATGCTATTCCTTTATACATCTGTAATTGGCGTTGTTTTTTCTAAAATAAGAAGTGCAATTAGATATATTATTTATTTTTAGATTAGACAAATTGTGATAAGTTACATAATAAACACAAATCAATAAAAATAATCAAATTTAAATTTTAAGTGGAAATCACAAGCAATCTTTTGAATTGTGATATGCATGTCTTTAGGAAGAGGAAGCATATGGAGCGCCAAATTAACATAAACTCAAATAATTGAAGATATCTTCAATTATTTGAAGATATCATCAATTCATTTGATGCGCGCAACAATTGAATTAAAGATGTTTTCAAATAAATAATGATATCTTCAATTCTGAATTATTGCGCGCATTAATTGAATTGATGATAGCATTAATTCTTCAGCTGAATTGATGCGCGCTTCTATTGAATTAATGATCTCTTCAAATGAATTAATGATATCAACAATTGAATTGATGCGCGCTACAATTCAATTGAAGAGAGCAATAATTGATATAATGCGCGCATTAAATCAATTGATGAGAGCAATAATTGAATTGAAGCGCGCATTAATTCATTTGATGCGAGCAATAATTGATTTAATGTGCGCATTAATTCAATTAAAGAGAGCAATAATTGAATTGATATCTTCAAATAATTGAAGATATCTTCAATTATTTGAGTTTATGATAATTTGGCGCTCCATAGAAAATACGGATGTATATTTAATTGCTGTTATAAAATTTAGAAATTCATTTCAAAATTAAGGATTATCTCCCTCGTGCATAACTCTTATCCTTGAACGAATTTGGCTCCACTTTTTTGGCACGCTGTTTTTGGCTATATTTAGCTCTAAAACTTTATAGTTATTTCGGATTTCAAACATTTCGGTTGAGCATCACTGAAGAGACATTATTTGTCGAAATGCGCATCTGGTGCATCAAAATTGGTACCGTATAAGTTTTACATTATGACCCCTGGGTCGAGGCGTCTGTTGGTGGACTGTTAGTCCCCGAGGGTCTCTACAGCCCAGTAGCTTATTACTTCGTTACTAGCTTGAAAATACGGATGTATATTTAATTGCTGTTATAAAATTTAGAAATTCATTTCAAAATTAAGGATTATCTCCCTCGTGCATAGCTGTTATCCTTGAACGAATTTGTCTCCACTTTTTTGGCACGCTGTTTTTGGCTATATTAAGCTCTAAAACTTCATAGTTATTTCGGATTTCAAACATTTCGGTTGAGCATCACTGAAGAGACATTATTTGTCGAAATGCGCATCTGGTGCATCAAAATTGGTACCGTATAAGTTTTACATAGAAGCACGGCGTTATACATGTACTTGATGTTACGAGTTTATCGAAAACAAAACTGAGGCATACTTTTATAATTCAAATTAAAGTGAGAAAGTTAGAAAATACAATATTTTATCATTTGTTATTAAAAGTTCAATTATTTTGAATCTTTAAAATATTTGTAAATCTACCCGCTGGTAGAAACTAGGAGCACAAGTTACGTGTTGTTACAAGGTGAAAGTCAGTTGATCCGAGTGTGTATTGAATTCGAATACCAGAACAGAATGTATATATGCTGTGGGCCTAGCAGTGCTTAGCTTCGATATATCCACTTTTGCATAGTTTATCTGAGTCTCTGTCCAAGTAGTTTTTGAAAAAGTACATGGACAAAGGTCACTGAGTATTTTTTAAGACAAAGTCTTTGCTCCAACAAACATTTTCTCATACCTTCCTTCGAAAGAAAAAAACACTCAGTCTAAATCCTTTCTACAATGTTATTAACAAGCTATTAACGTGATAATTGTTTTTTGTCGATTAAATCTAATCTGTTTATGAAAGGGTAACATATGTTTTCAAACACCAAGCATTTGACGTCACACATAATGGAGCGTAAAACATCGACAGTAAATATGCATATCGCAAGATTTGAATTTCGTCGCTGTTAAACTAAACAACTACGCAAAATATTTCAGGCATGTAATTTTAGGCATGTAAAGAATTAATTTTGTTGAAAAAATTAAAAAGTTTAGAAGCATGCATTATGTCCTTTAAAAGCCGAACATGGCGTCCATTCATATATCCCGAATTTAAAAAAAAATGTCACGTGGCCAAAATGACATGTTACCTCCTTTTATAAGATGTTGAACAGAGAGCTGTCAACATAGTTTTGCTTGCAAGTAGAGAGTATTGATTGGTTAGGGTTTAATGCCATTTTGGCAATATTTCAGCTATTTTACGGTGGCAAGCAGAGACGAGAATCAAATCCAACAAGCAAACAATCACAGAATTGTCATTGGACTATAGCAATCGGAATACTGCTATAGTAAGGTCTGCGAGAAGAACTTGTGAATAAGCAGATTTCGCCACTCATTTGTCAAGATTTTAAAAAGCAGTTATACGAATTATTTTACTTCAAGTTTACATTTTTTTTTTTCAATATGATGCCCCTTATTTTAACAGTTAAAGAACCCCACGTTTTTATTTCTCGCCCTCGCCACCTGCACTGAGGGGATGGTTGTGAGCGGGATTGCTGCATTCGGTGCCAAGTTCTTCCAGGAGAAATTTAACCTACCCGCTGCCTTCGCCGGACTTCTGATGGGTCAGTATTATGTGGTGAAGAACAAAACTGCAGATAACTTTCCCCCCAAATGAAATGTGTGATCTCATTTTATTCACATGTATACATATGCACTTGTCAGTGTTTACATATAACCTTTAACCTCATGGCGTATGTAATCTGTTAACTTGTCCGTGGGTGTATCCACGCTTCAGTATTTGCGTGTGTGTGTGTTTGCGTCTGTATGCGTGTCCATGTGGATTTGGAGATGTTGAACATGATCAAGATCCAAGGGCCTTCCTTACACACGTGTTGAATAAGTTGCACCTCTATTAAGATTTTATTTCTATTAAAAGTAAACACAGAATTTTAACAAGACATATTTCATATTCTTGTGTAGATTACTATCATTTTGTCGCTAGGGGTCTCCTTAAATTCTATTCTTCCCCGGATTATTTTCTGTTAAGTTCCCTGCCTAAGTGTCACAATCATAAAGCATCAGTAGGAAAATTAAAAGAAACATGACGTAAATAGTGACGAAACTCCAAATCACGTATGACAAATATTAGTATATTGAAATGTTATACAAAAACTGATGTTTTTATAAAGAAAAAATATCGAATTCTTATCGATGAAAGGTGAAGATAACGAACAGTGATAAATCTCATAACTCCTATTAGCAATATAGATAGTTGGGCAAACACGGACCCCTGGATACACACCAGAGGTGGGATCAGGTGCCTAGGAGGTTTATTAAAATATTTAACCATAATTTTATATATGTTTCTATTTGTCTTTGCTTCGATACTGTACTCAAGGTAATATTTGACTCCTCTTAAGTTGAGTTGTCAGTTTGCCCTTAACATTTGAATATATATTCAATAAAATATTCAAATATGAAGCAGACATGAAAGATTGTGGTGTCTTTTACATCTTTTTCTGCATATGGCCAGTTTTTAAACCGAGGCAAGCTACTTACAAACAAGTTGATGGTACAGGGATTTCAACAGTCTCGATTGAAGTCAGCATTTCGCAAATTCTATGGTCGTTATAACGATCTAGTTCGTCAATACAACCTATCATTGGGTTAAATGCTGTCTGACGTGTTTCATACCGATTGTTAAGCCGTTCTTGGCACACTGATTTTGATTATGGATAACCCCGTTTACCTGATCAGGATATAGGGCTCACGGCGGGTGTGACCGGTCAACAGGGGATGCTTACTCCTTCTAGGCACCTGATCCCACCTCTGGTATGTCCAGGGGTTCGTGTTTGCCCAACTATCTATTTTGTATTGCTTATAGGAGTTATGAGATTGATCACTGTTCGTTATCTTCACCTTTCATTTCGCCTTTACTGGGATATATCGAATTGATAATGTGAATAAAATTGAACGTTGTTAATAGATAAAATGTGGATATCTAAATGTTGAATTAAATGACGATCGGTTTATGGATAATTATTATTGAAAATACCTTCTTTTAGCCTCATGTTTGCTACATACATTGCATGTTGGAGGGATATGATATTTTTGATATTTAATTAAAAGGTCAAAGATTTTTAAATCAAAATGTTTATGCATGAGAATGATACCCTTTCAGCTACAGTGTGTTGCGAGAGAATACCCTGCATGTCGGTGTCCTTTTTAACACATTACGAATCTAAATCACAGGAATAGTGACGGTACCAGGAGCAGGTGGAGGAATGTTTTTGGGAGGACTTCTGGTGAAGAAACTTAAACTAAAAGTATTGGGGATTATCAGAATGGACCTCATCGTTGCAACAATTGCTCTTATCATCGGATGTGTATTCTTCATTCAATGTCCAAAAGTTGAAATGGCTGGTGTCACGACTCATTACATTGAAAAAGGGTGTGCATTTACTTGTGTAGATGATCATTAATTACCTTCATGGTTAAAGGGACCGATTCACGATTTTCCTCAAAATTTTGTTTTTCACTTTTAATGATGAAAATCTACTGTCTAATATGTTTAAAAGATTTCACATAAAAATTAAGGTTATACATTATCACGGAAGCTCATTTTAGAGAGTTTATTATTTGTTTTGTAAACAAAGATTACGGTATGTTATTGTTTACGAAATTTTCAAAAGAAATGGATATCGATCTAAGTTTATTATATCTTTCACATTCCAAGTATTTTTAGGGTAAAATGTGTCATCTAAAAGTTAAAATTGGTGACCACGCAAAATCAAGATGCCAAATTACAAAATCAATATTTCACTTGTGTGTTTGTATACATAAAAAGATTCGAGTCTTTGTTTACATAACACAGATTCAAGGCTAAAATATTGCTTTTATTCTTGCATTCAGGTCAAAATTTTGGCTGTCAACATTAAATGAGTTATATTTTTAATGTTGAACATCAAAAATGAAAAATATTTTTATAAAAAATTTTGAACCAGTCCCTTTAAGGTCTTATTCTCTATTCGTTGGAGAGTTTTTGTCTTTAAAAAAAAATCATATATTTCTTAGAGACTTTGGCGACAATCCCAGCAATCTCACCAGTTCCTGTAATGCTGAATGCCATTGTTCCTCCATGTCGTATGAACCAGTATGCGGAACGGATGGTCTGATATATTTTACCCCGTGTCATGCTGGGTGTATGAATGATTACAAATGGATGGACAGTCCTATGGGAAAATTTAAGGTACCATTTTGTTATGTGATGTCTAACACAGAAAAGAAAGCATAGTTTTGCAGTTTTATGACCATCTCAGCTTTACCTTTAGGCCTACATGGATTGTTCGTGTGTTCAAGCCAGTTTTGCGTATCAATTTACAATGGCTAACAAGACATCGGTAGCAGAGACCACTACAGTTTCTGTTCCTACACCTACCACTCTGTCCAACCATACCAACGGCACCGCCATGCCGAATGCCTTTCAAGGAATATGTCCTACGGACTGTAAGCTGATATGGGTTGTAGTTCCTCTGTTGTTCATAGGAATGCTTATGACCTTCACAACAGTATCGCCCACACAGACGGCAACACTCAGGTAATCAAACCGCTCAAACACATTACTCAAATTACAACTCCCCCCTCTAATAAAAGAGGCAACCCGAACATGCAGGTACATGTAATCAAAAACATCGAAGGAATAAAAACACTCGGACAAAATAATCTAGGTAACTAAAACAATCAGATTACCGCAAAACAAAACTTCATATATACCAAGCATGTAGTTAATCCAAAGCACACAGGGAACCAAACAATCAGATAAAGAAAATCACTGATAACCAAACGACAATCAGGAAACCGAAAACATCAGTATGTTATAACATCCAAACGTGATGTTATTTTGCCAATTAATAAGACAGTTGACTTCTCGCACGCATCATTTGTAGACCGTACAGGTGTAACATCCTTGGTGTAGAAAAAACTTATGTATCCACAATTTATTGAATAATGTTCATTTTGATTATATCTTTGAATCCGCAAATGAAATAACGAACTTTCACTCTTAACTAAATATATGTACTTGTTATTTTACAGGTGTGTGTCTTTAAAACAGAAGACTCTAGCGATAGGAGTACAGTGGCTTTTCCTAAGACTTCTAGGTAGATACTTTATTCTGTCCCATACAACCAATGTAAATGCGACATGTATTATGGAGGCTCGATACAGTAACCAAAATTAATTCATGCCTGACTCACGTATTCATGGGATGATACAATGATAGAAAAACAATCTTTGAAAATTCAGATTTTGTACAGTAGAAGTTAAAAGAAGTATGAAAGTTTCCAAAAGGATTCGAACCCACTTTAAAATCCTAACATTTTCTGTCATTAGCGAGTTCTGGTTGGTAACATCGCTGACTACCAAACTGCTAATACCCATCTGATATCTACAAACGCTTGAAACGTGAATCTGGGCAGATTATCCTATAGAGCTAAAAGCTCTTTTGTATGTCCATTGTGAATATTATTACAAGACCAATTTTCGTATATAGGTGTATATCGGTAGGGTTCGCAGTACTACAGTGTGCGAGGGCTGTTCGATATGTAATGTGTATTGTACGATATGTAAAACTTATACGGTACCAATTTTGATGCACCAGATGCGCATTTCGACAAATAATGTCTCTTCAGTGATGCTCAACCGAAATGTTTGAAATCCGAAATAACTATGAAGTTTTAGAGCTAAATATAGCCAAAAACAGCGTGCCAAAAAAGTGGAGCCAAATTCGTTCAAGGATAAGAGCTATGCATGAGGGAGATAATCCTTAATTTTGAAATGAATTTCTAAATTTTATCACAGCAATTAAATATACATCCGTATTTTCAAGCTAGTAACGAAGTACTTAGCTACTGGGCTGTAGAGATCCTCGGGGACTAACAGTCCACCAGCAGAGCCCTCGACCCAGGGGTCATAATGTAAAACTTATACGGTACCAATTTTGATGCACCAGATGCGCATTTCGACAAATAATGTCGATATTTCAAAAGCATTCGACTCAAATAGTGAAATGAACATTACATTCCTTCAAAGTATTCTCCGCGGTTTGAAATAATTAATTTCAATCTCTGAATCCATTTCTGAAATGCATCACGGTACACTGATTTAGGTAGACCTCTGAGGCACTGACTGATGGATGAGCCAAGGGCTTGTCTGGACTTGTAACGACGACCAGATAAGAACTTTTTAAAAAGTTTTGGAAAAAGGAAAAAGTCGCATGGGGCTAGAGTTGGAGAGTATGGTGAATGCGGCAAGACGGTAACCTTCTCCGACTTAAAAAAAATCGCTTCACAAGCTCAGATGTATGTGATGGAGCATTATTATAAAGTAGAGGAACATGCCTAAATCCTAACACAGGGCGTCGTTTATTATAATACATGTATATCTTGAGGTTTTTTTAGTATAACATCTCGGTAATACCGACCTGTAACACTTTTGTCCTTTGGCACCGGAATTTGTACAGCTATACCACCACATAAGAAGATTATGCAATAAAGAACCTTCTTTGTGCTTATGGTTCTTTTGGCAACTACAGGCCTTCTACCGTGTTTAGTTAGCCATATTTTGTTTCCAATTTTTCTTACCGGTTCGAAATAGTGAACCCATGTTTCGTCACCAGTAACAATGTTTGCAAATTCTTTTTGATTGAATTTGGGAAAAATTTTGAGCAATTGCTTAGTGGTTTGCACTGTTACCCGTTTTTGGTCATCTGTCAATATATGCGGTATCCATCTGGCAGAAATCTTTTGTACTTTCAAAATGAAAAGCACCCGCGATAGCGATATGCCAACAGCTTTGGCAATATCACGAATTGTGTATCTGCCATCACTTTCAATTATTTCCCTGACGTTTGAGACATTTGCCTTGCCTGTTACAGTCACAGGTAGGCCAAATTTTGCTGCATCTGTAACGAACTCTGTGCCAATCAGAAGTTTCTTTCTCCACCCACGAACTGTCTCATAAGATAATTAATAAGACCCATAAACTTCCCCCAAATTCAGTAAAAATCTGCATTACCGAATGCCCGACTTTTGTGCGAACTTTTATATCAGCTCTAATTTCTTCAATATTCTCAACCCATTTCCCAACCATTTTTACAACAGTGGTCAACGAGTGGCTCTAATGAAATGACTGTAAGTTTAAAACTACGTGGAGCTGAAGGCTCGTGTTTATACCGTTGGAAAGGTATTGAATAGAACTATTCAAGAGTATCATTATCCACGAAATCGTGCAAAGCGTTATTGCGCTGTGGTACAATACACATTACATATCGAACAGCCCTCGTATAATAATTAGTATTAGTAAGTTTTTATTTTAAAAATATCTCGGAAACAGCTTATTTTTATGTTATTCTTTCAATCATGCATAAACCATATCAATGTAGGTGCACACAAGGGTAATTGATATAAGTCAAGACATAAGGCTCAAGGCGGGTGTGACCGGTCGACAGGATACTTACTCCTCCTGATCTCACCTCTGGTATATCCAGGGTTCCGTGTATGCCCAACTCTCTATTTTGTATCCCTTATAGGAATTATGAGATTGATATACCCCTGTGAGCTCGAAATAAAGGACACCACAGAGTCGTCCACTTCTGCTTCATACTTAGATATTTTATTGAAAGTAGACATTAACGGCAAACTGACAACTCAACTGTATGACAAACGGGATGATTTCAGCTTCTCCATCGTCAACTTCCCATATTTATGTAGCAATATTCCATTATCACCTGCATATGGTGTTTATATATCTCAACTGATTCGATATGCAAGAGCTTGTTCTGCGTATAGTCAGTTTTTAAATCGAGGTAAGCTACTGACAAACAAGTTGATGGTACAGGGATTTCAACAGTCTCGATTGAAGTCAGCATTTCGCAAATTCTATGGTCGTTATAACGATCTACTTCGTCAGTACAACCTCGCATTGGGTCAAATGCTGTCTGACGTGTTTCATACCGATTGTTAAGCCGTTCTTGGCACACTGATTTTGACTGCGGATAACTCCGTTTACCTGATCAGGATATAGGGCTCACGGCGGGTGTGACCGGTCAACAGGGGATGCTTACTCCTCCTAGGCACCTGATCCCACCTCTGGTGTGTCCAGGGGTCCGTGTTTGCCCAACTATCTATTTTGTATTGCTTATAGGAGTTATGAGATTGATCACTGTTCGTTATCTTCACCTTACATTGATCACTGTTCGTTATCTCCACCTTTCATAAGTTTATGGTAACTAACTAGAAACCAATCCAATTCTTGTAACTGTTATTTTAAAGGAACGACTCCCGGTCCTTTGATTCTTGGATCCATAATCGACAGTGCATGTCAGGTCTGGCAAGATATCTGCGGGGAAACCGGAAGCTGTTGGGTTTACGAAAAGACGGACATGGGAGTTAAGATGTTTGTATGGTGGTGCTTAACCAAGTCTTTGAGTGTACTGTTTTATTTCTGTGCCCAATACTTTTATAAACCACCAGAAAAAACTCTCTCTGATGAAGAGGATGAAAAACATTCCATAAATCCTGTCGAATTTGTGGATGCTAGAGAGAGTGTCATATAGAGATATCAAACATGTCATAGTGCTATAGAATGTAGATATCCAACAATATGTCTAAAGTTTTAATTATAGATAAAGACATGTAGAGAAGAAATTGGTGTTTGTATAATATAACAGTGTATGCCTGTACTATTGTACATAATGAAACGTAAGGAAGAAATGGGTATTTGTATAAAATGACAGAAACAAATGAGTTTTCATAATTATTATGTATAAAGTGGGTGTGGAAGTTAAAGAATCAATCATGGTAGACCACACATCTCTTTTATAAAGATTTATTATACTGTAGTTGAACCAGACTGTAATATAACATTTATTTTGTACAAAGAATGTCCTTTGACAAATATACATGGGTATTTCAACAATGCTAAAGTCATTACACTCTGTTCTCGGTGGTTCCAGATTTCGAATAGTTTTTGTGTTGTCAGAAAACTCCAGAAAGTAATGCACATAACTTGTGGAAGGTGAGTGGCCTTCACATGTTAATTTATCACCAGCAGAATACGACACGTGTGTCACGTTATTTGTAGAATAATTGAGTAATGGAATAATTTTCACACCTCTCATAATGAAATGAAATGAAGATGATTACCCTGAAATAAAAAGTAAAAATCAGATTTTCAATCTCATTTAAAGCAATGCTATATAAGTTCAGGCAAGAAGAGAATTTGAATCTTCTTGGAAGATCATATAAATTCATTGACTCTAAATATTGAATATCAAAACTAATTTTCACTTTTTGAAGTAATTTTTTTTATTATGATATGGCAAAATGTATTGTTTAAAAAAAGTGATAAATGATACAAAAGTCGCAGGAAAACTTTCTCCTTTATCAACCGAATTCCCATTGTTTTATATGATTTCTTCCCATTACATTTTTTGGTGATTTTGACAGGTTTTAGATGTTTTTGCTAAATGAAACCAAGACCTATTTCTCAAGGCCTAAACATTTGTGCAAAGCCTCCTTGTTGCAAAGCCTGTTCTGGTGGCATTGCATTCTGGGACATTGCATTCTGGGACATTGGAGGAGGCTGCCCAGACATAGGGTTACCTTGCATCCGCATATTGGCAGATTCAAATGGATTTTGTGCAGGTGGTTGTCCCATCATATTACCAGGACCCCCTCTAAGTGTAGGCTGTGCCATGCTGCTTCCCATGTGACCTCCAAAATGTTGTTCATGTGGATATTGCTTATTTTGTAATCGGGGTTTTCCTTGGACGACGACAATGAACGAATTTTCTGGCTTGTTGACGATGATTTCTGTCGCTAAGGCATTAGGATCTTTGATTTCTTTCAGTTGCCATCTACCACTATAAACCCATTCGAACTTTCGGTACAGAATATCGTATCCTCTTACAGGCTGCTGAGGTGGATCCCATTTTACTCTTAACATGGTGGTGTTATTTGGTCCCTTCACACGATCGACAGTAACATTTGGTGGTACAATAGTGTCTGTTGAGGAAAAGTTTTGAAGTCTTTGAGATTATTGGAATTAGAGAAAACAAAGCAGAATCAATAACAATTTAACAATAACAACATGCAGAACAATAATTGAGGTTTCTCACGTCGTTTTTTGGTTCTGATGACCTGAATGGCTGGTTCTCCAAATCCAATTCTATTAACAGCATACAGTTTAAACTCGTGGACTGTATCGTCATCTAAGAAACAAACAGTAAAATTAAAGAAACACTGCAAAGAAGCAATGACTTTAAAACGTGACTTAACGCCTGCATTCTTTATTTTGTTCGTCATTTAAAGATACCTGCTATAAACAAATGTTTTATGATTTGTTTAAGAAATGACAAAAATCATTTTTGAAAAACCTGTGACGCTTTACGCCGGCATGATTTATAATAATGCAGTGTTGCAGTTCATATCCTCATGCATTTTCAAATTCTTATATTTACATTATATATTCTACATTTCACACTTGACAGATTCTGTGGTTGTTATAACGATATAGTTTGCTAATACAACCTGCCATTGGGTCAAATGCTGTCTGATGTGTTTCATACCAATTGTTAAGCCGTTCTTGGCACACCGATTTAAACTTCTGATTACTATGTTGATCTGATCAAGATATATATATATATATATATATATATATATATATATATATATATATATATATATAGGACTTAAAGCGGGTGTGGCCGGTCGACAGGGGTGCGTATATACATGGACTTACGTGCGCAAGATTGTAAGTGCACTGTATATCTTTTTACTTCTATAATGAAGGATTTTAATTTTCTATGAAATGTGTTGAAATTCAGGTTGTAGGTATACTTGAGGACGATCTGTGTGATCAAAACCACCTGCAATCACGTGCACTGATTTTAATAGCATGGCACTTAAACGACAATGATTGAATTGTTTTATTATGTAATGGACTGAAAGTCACAATACAAGTAGATATTGATACGCTTTATTGATTGCCATGGTCGAAATCACTTATATTAACGCGCATGAGCGTCCCTTGAATTTCATTGGAAACTGTTTTAACGTTTGAAACTTTCTTGCTTTTTAATGAATTAGTTCGAAAATTATATTATAGATATTTATTGAGACGATTAAGCCACTGGCCCGAGATGAAATCCATTATAACTGTAAGACCTTCAATGTTGATCGGAATTACCGAGGCCTCCGATCACATTCACAAATGGTCAAAATTATTGAGGGCAAGTGCATGCTTGTTCAGTTCATTTTCATTGGGTTATGCTTAACTTACATAGTTCTCCTATAACTCAGGGAAATAAAGTCAAAGTTATACTGTCCTTAATTAAAGTGTATATTGAACGATTCAAAATAACTTCATCAAACAAATTGGTCTATGAAATTCGCAAAAATTATCTTCGTGAAATAAAATTTCGTAAGTTATCCATTAGTGACAAAATTAATTCGCAAAATGTAAGTACAGGAAAATTAATCCATAGCAATTTAACCCAATTTCACAAGTGTAAATCGTCTCAAAAATTTTCAGATTTACATGTATCCATGCATGAAGAGTTTTGTTTGTAGCATAACTCCTTTAGGTGTCAGCGCTTGATTTTCTTCGCTACTTCCATGACAAAACCATAATGTCCGAAAAGGACATTTCTCATTACCTAAGTAATCTGACACCCATCTGAGTCTATTTGGTTCGATGATTTCCTTTCTGAGGGCGCCGTTTTTAACTCCCCAGTGGAGTGTGTAGTTTGTGAGAGCTCCGTATGTTCGCTCTGGAGGAATCCATCTCATGGTGTACTGGGGAGGATCTTCACGAGACGATTCCATCTGAACGGTTCGGGGGTGTGTGGGCACTGTTACAAAAATAATGCTTCATTTGAGTACAAATAAATTTTTCATTTTGACGAAATCCAAAAATGTTTCTTCATTGAGTTGAATTAATTTAGTTGCAGTAAACATTTCTAATTTTCTTCAGAGAAAGTTTTATTTCTAGTGAACAAAATACATATACATGTACGTGTAGTAACCATTCTACATATGGTCGAAATTTTACAAAAAATGGCATTAAAGGTAAAAGTTTAAAACAGAAAATAATATCCTACTACCATCAGCTTTGGTTTCACACATGACAACAGCTCCACCTCCTCCAAATGTTTTTCTGGTTCTTGAGGACGCTTGGAAATAATAGACTGTAGCGGGTTCCAGACCATCGATAATTGCTTCTCTGACAGTATCGTCCTTAGACTTGTAGAGGTAGAAATCTCTGTATCTGCTGTCTGTGTAGTTAATGTTGTATCCACGAATGATTCCGTCCCCGGGGAGGAGGCTAGGTGGATCCCATGTAAGGATGACGGCGGTTATATTGAGGGAGGTACAGTTCAGGTTCAGCGGATGTGGAGGGTCTGTTATAAAGGACAATACAATCTTTTGTCATTCATACATTATGTGGAGGATCTGTTACATGTATATAGCAGAAATTTTAACCCATCTCTTAACCCATAAAAATGATGCGACTTTGGTAGCGACGAAATATCCTAAATTTTTATCTTTATAGATTAATATTCATAATTCTACGATCATATACGTAAAGTCAAACTTGATTTTCGAAATACAGATAAAAACACACACCACGTGCATTTTTGTTTGTCTCAATATTGCTATTATGAACAGTAGTAAAAGTATAAGTATGGACTAAATAATATCCTAGTTCGATATCGCAGTGGTTAATGATAAAAGTTCAGATTTATCAACTCGTGTGCTTTGTGAGTTTTGGAACTGTTGACAACAGTAGCGACCTCCATTTGATAATGGATTCTGAAATATGGTGTAGTTTACGTAGGTATACCAACGTTTTAAAATTGAAAGATAAGAAAACGTATGTTTTGGTCGGTGTTACCAAACAAGTGTTGATTTCAAAATATGTCATTAACATCTTTATTATGTGGTAAGATACTTTTAAGTCTTACCAAGAAATAGCTATATTTTTGACAAATATGTTTTTCTCCTGTTCATGAATTGAATACAAATATTCCAATGGATAACATGTTACCGATAAGTTCCAGAGGGTGGAAACTACAATATGTAGGCTAGAACACATACGAAAAAAATCATCCTAGATTGACTATAAAAGAACGACTAAATGGAAAGTTGCCATATCCCTACGGAACCATTGTAAGGGCTGCATAAATGGCGCATTCCTCGCATTCAAAACTTAGCATTCCTGCAAGTGCAAATAACACCACGACTAATGATTAAAAAACAATCCGACTTTTAAAAAAATTGTTAAATTGTTTAGAATACATAACATACACAATAGTAAAATATTATATTCGGAAAAAGGATCTGAATATAACAAACATACTGTTTGTGTACTTATTTTAGCGTATCTAAAATTTGGTACACTTGGAGCAGGTGCGCGTAATCACGATTCAGCGCTCACTTCTATGTGTGATAAAGGGAAAATAGAATTTTTCATATTTTAGCGCATCTATAAATTTGACTTTTTGTGTCTCCGACAAGGTGCTAATATATGAATCCCGCTAAATATAAGTATACGTAAAATCTTTTTGTTCTGAGATAACTTACTGAAGTCGATGGTGCGAACCTCCTGGGGTATGCTCTTTGGCCCCTCTCCGTTGTTTGATCTTGCAGCTACCTCCATTACGTAGCGAGTGCCTTCTGACAGGTCATTAACGGTGTGATACTGGACAGGTGGGTTCACCTCTGCCGTCATTTGTGGGGCATTTCCGTCTTCTCTGTAGTAGATGATGTAAGATGAGATTTCTCCAGCGACCTCGGGACGTTCCCATTGTAAGTTTACTGTGTTAGGAGATTGATTATCCACTCTTAGTTGTCTTGGTTGGGATGGAACTAAAGAAAGTGAAAAATGAGTTTTCATAATGTGTAATTCTACATGAAAGTCAAGCAATCTGATTCTTTAGGCGATGATAATATAATCAAATTTAATAATATCTTCAATAAATTCCCCAGCAAAAATGACTTTTCTAAATAACTATATAAAGATTTAAAATTCTTACTGATATCAGGGGTTACGATAACTTCTGGAATACTTGAAGATTCAGAAACAACACCGGCAACAGTTCCAATGCGGACTTGATATCTAGAACGTGGGGTCAGATCTGTGATGGAAGCGCTGGTTTGGGAAGAGTCACATATTTTGAAAACAGCCTCGCCTTGTGGTTGATATCCTGTTTCGTCAATGGCAGAGAAGTAGACTTTGTATTGGAGATTGTCTGGGAGAGGCTGCGGGGGATCCCACCTCACGACAATGGAGGATACGTTATCCATAGTAGCTGCCTCGGCGATGACATTGGTGGGTGGTAGAGGTGGGGCTGAAATGTTTACATACAGTTAGTACTTTTATACATACAGTGTATATGTATGTAGTGAAACAGATAGCAAAAATAACGGGCATACTACGTATCTGTCGTTCGAGCTAAAGCCCATCATCTCTAATTTCTTATCTCTTTCTTTGGTAGATTACGTCCCATTTGATTAGATTTCATTCATACTGTGTACGTTACCAGCTGTAAAGTTTTACCATAGTAGTTGGAGTTCTTTGAAGCGTCTATGCCTCGGTTGTTTAAGTTACATCCTGTGATCGGTTGTTTAAGTTACATTCTGTGATCGGCAGTTTAAGTTACATTCTGTGATCGGTTGTTTAAGTTATATTCTGTGATCGGCAGTTTAAGTTACATCCTGTGATCGGTTGTTTAAGTTACATTCTGTGATCGGCAGTTTAAGTTACATTCTGTGATCGGTTGTTTAAGTTACATTCTGTGATCGGTTATTTAAGTTACATTCTGTGATCGGTTGTTTAAGTTACATTCTGTGATCGGTTATTTAAGTTACATTCTGTGATCGGTTATTTAAGTTACATTCTGTGATCGGTTGTTTAAGTTACATTCTGTGATCGGTTATTTAAGTTACATTCTGTGATCGGTTATTTAAGTTACATTCTGTGATCGGTTATTTAAGTTACATTCTGTGATCGGTTGTTTAAGTTACATTCTGTGATCAGTTGTTTTAAGTTACATTCTGTGATCGGTTATTTAAGTTACATTCTGTGGTTGGCAGTTTAAGTTACATTCTGTGATCGGCAGTTTAAGTTACATTCTGTGATCGGCAGTTTAAGTTACATCCTGTGATCGGTTGTTTAAGTTACATTCTGTGATCGGTTATTTAAGTTACATTGTGATCGGTTGTTTAAGTTACATTCTGTGATCGGTTGTTTAAGTTACATTCTGTGATCGGTTGTTTAAGTTACATTCTGTGATCGGTTGTTTAAGTTACATTCTGTGATCGGTTATTCAAGTTACATTCTGTGATCGGTTGTTTAAGTTACATTCTGTGATCGGTTGTTTAAGTTACATTCTGTGATCGGTTGTTTAAGTTACATTCTGTGATCGTTAGTTTAGTACAGGAGCAGTATCTACTATCTACCTATATTAATATCTTGGGCTTGACGTGGTGGTTGCCGGGGATCGAATCTGGGATCTCTCGGTTGTGAAGCGAACGCCTCAACTATTTCGTTCTCGTCATCGGTTTCGAATTCATTATCATTTAAATCATGATGGGAGCGCAATCCAGTACTGAAAATGTGATTTATGAGATTTATGCCAGGTTTGAATTATGATTTAAGAGTTCCATAATTGTGTTACATTTTGCACTATTTCTTGAAAACTGACTTCCAAGATGAAGTATGTTATCCTCTGCAGTAGTTTTGCACTAGAAATGTCACCTTTAGTGATTGTTGTCGTCTGCAGTAGTGTCACCTTTAGTGATTGTTGTCGTCTGCAGTAGTGTCACCTTTAGTGATTGTTGTCGTCTGCAGTAGTGTCACCTTTAGTGATTGTTGTCGTCTGCAGTAGTGTCACCTTTAGTGATTGTTGTCGTCTGCAGTAGTGTCACCTTTAGTGATTGTTGTCGTCTGCAGTAGTGT
The DNA here is from genome assembly GCF_947568905.1 of Ostrea edulis. Lineage (NCBI taxonomy): Eukaryota > Metazoa > Mollusca > Bivalvia > Ostreida > Ostreidae > Ostrea > Ostrea edulis. Next base: position 84,072,049 of record NC_079165.1, on the reverse strand, counting down.
CACCTTTAGTGATTTGCTTTTTTTATTCGTGGTAGAATATATGGCTATTAGGAATTGAATTACCCTGCTTCCAAACTCTAACTTGGTCCACAACCGGAAAATATATATCAATTTCAGAAATGGGGGTAAGTTTGATGTTATAGCATTACATTCTAACGGTTATAGTTCTTGTAGTGGTTACTTAGGAATGAGAATTTCCCGCAGATATTCACCATGTACACCATCTGAAGCAAGTTTAATGTTCTGCATCCTTCATGTATTGTACTAATTGTTTCTGCCTTCAAACCTTAAACTTGAAATATAGATCGGTTGCAGTATCCAAATCCTTATAATTCTTCTTTATTCTTCCAGCACAAAGTTAAAATTGTAAACCAAAATCCTAAAACAGAATTCCAATAACAAACATTTATATTTCAAAAAGTCTGTCCTCTTTTACCTTTACCAGAACCTTAATGCCACAAACTTGATAAACAGTTAAGAGATAACCCAGAGATATGCAGGAAAATATTTGCTACCTAGCAAGTTGTACATGTAAGAGGAATTCCTCTTATAGTAACTTGTGACAAAAGATGGATCCGCTAAGACAACCAGATGGACACAACAATATACCCGAATTTTCTCAGACATTGACGATAAAATCACGTTCTCCAATGCATTTGATATTTGCGGAAAGAAATTTTTTTTTTTTAAAGTAGTACATGTACATGCACATTTTTCTCTGTGAACATAATATATCTGAAAGTTGCCCGTGCATTCTATATCAAAATATAGTAAACGTAGCTAAATTGAATTGAAAGTCATATCAGGGACCAGTTAGGGCGGTCTATACTCGTATTACACATTTAGTGCTTTAAATAAGAACAAATGCATACATGTCGGAACTATATTTTTCTTGTCGATTTGTTTTCTGTAGCTGGTGTAAATACACTAGTCTTTAACGAGTAAGATTTTCTATATATTTTTTTTTAAATTGAAATGATTCCAAACAATACATTTACAAACACCAAAAAAAAAAAAAAGATGGGATACGGGCCCTATATGGCCCCCATTTTGTAATGTTAACATGGACAAAACAGTAGATCATAAATTAGTAGTTCAGATCATGTTTATTGCAAAATGACCATATTCCAAGTTCACAGGAAGGACATAAAATAAATGAAAAAATTTGAATTTCCTCATAGTGGCGAAAACGTATTGCTGCTTGCAAAAATATTGTCTACCTTACATAGTTTGTAACCCTGTATCAATTGCAACTTTTGTATAAACACGGTGCATTGACAAACGTGGGGTCGATGTTGGTATGAAAATTTCATAAAAAAGAAAATGCCATTTTCAGCTGAAACCTTTAACTTGCTTAACCTTGTGACAATCCTGTGGTTTTAGACTCTCATATTTATGATCGTGATTATATATATCTACTATATTGAATCACAAGATTTTAAATCTATTTTGAAATTTACATGATAAATGGGGGGCGAAAGGGGTCCTTATCATGCCTTGCTCTTTACGATTTATATTGCTAATGTCCATGTCTCTACTTGTAAGATTACTTTCTAGGTAGTTTGGTTTTCTTCAAGTAACTTTGATCCCAACTTTCACCCTTTAACCTCTATATAATGAACGTTATGACCAAGTGCTTAGTACGTTATGACCGAGTGTTTAACGCTTGAGAAATGACAATATTACAAGGTTCTTGTAGAAATGTGTGGTCTTGTGAACTACCAAGGAGGCGGTACTCATTGGCAAAGCAAAGTGCACATGTCTTATCAAATATGCTCATTGGGAATTGACGCCCATATGCATCGAATATGCATATGATTTCACAGAAAGAAAGAAAATATACAATTGATTAAAAAAAAACAACAATGAAGTTAAACATGACGTGGGTATGAATACTCTTAGTGGTATTACAGAGCAGCTATACATAATTGTGTGTGGATTATTCTATTTCTCGATAAAGTAGTGGTTAATTAGAAAAACAATTGAAATTGAGTTTCAATCGAACAGAAAGACCCTGTTCTGTCATATTTAATACTGAAAGAGTAATTTCCGTGTTAAGGAAACACAAAGATTATAAATGAGATCCTTCTAAATATTGCTATTTTAAGATGTTTCACCGGCAAGCAGAACATGTCTTATTAAAAGAGATAAAAACGTATTTTGGCAATGTGTTGCATAACACGACAGGACTTGTGTTGTCCTGTGACTTCACCGATCAATCCTGACAGCGAATTTACATATTATACAATGCATCTTATGTCAAGATTTGTATACACGATTAAGAAACTATAAACCTATTGTAACCCAAGTTTTATCATAATTATGGAAAACTTATCACACGTTTTATGACAAGGTAGTAGATCATGTTAACTTTAAATTGCTAATCGAATGTCAATTTTTAATATGAATTGTCAAAGAAGTCACGCCGATTGGGAGCCGTTTTGTGCTGGGAATTCATAATTAATATGCTTCATATTTAAGAAATACACTAATTTCCGTCGTGTTCATATGTCAGACGAAATTAATACATGCATGAAACAATTAACTCTGGTATTAATTCCCTATCCGCGATATAATGGTATTGCTGTATAATGAAAACCGCAATGCGTTGTACTGTGTGACTAAACAAGAACACTTTCTTACAGACCTACACGGGAAAGGATGGTAGTGATGGGGTCATGACATTTCTTCTGTTTGAACAGATCATTTCTTATCAATGACATTATATTCCTAAGAAACCAAATTTTCACTTAAGTACAACAATCACGCGCTGTTGTTCGCGTGACACAGTCATTTGTCATGAACTCCACTCCAGCGTGGATTTTGCCTTTAGGTCTTCCAGAATTGGTTGTTATTATTGCTTAATACATTTATTACGTTATAATTATGGTGACTTTATTAAGGATAACTTATGTATGTAAATGTTTGTGAATGCAAAGACAAATAAACCCCGTAAATTTTAAATGTTTCGGAGCCAACTTCGTCACCTTACCTCACGAACTTTAACATTTTTACCGGTATATCAAGGCAACAGTTTTTATCGGTATATCAAGGCAACAGTTTTTATCGGTATATCAAGGCAACAATTTTTATCGGTATATCAAGGCAGCAGTTTTTTATCGGTATATCAAGGCAATAGTTTTTATCGGTATATCAAGGCAACAGTTTTTATCGGTATATCAAGGCAAAAGTTTTTTTATCGGTATATCAAGGTAACAGTTTTTTATCGGTATATCAAACCAACATATTCCCGTGGGATCTGGGTTAGAATAGGTCCTCACTCCTCAGTACACTATGCTTGTCGCAAGAGGCGACTAAATTGGGCGGCCCTTCGGATGAGACCGCAAAAACTGAGGCCCGTGTCACAGCAGATGTGGCATGATAAAGAACCCTCCCTGCTCAAAGATCGTAATTGCCGAGCATAAGCCTAAATTTTGCAGCCCTTCACTGGCAATGGTGAATTCTCCATATTCATGAGTGAAAAATTTTCTCGAGGGACGCTAAACAATATACAAGCAATCAAGGCAACAGTTTTTATCGGCATATCAAAGCAACGGCGAGACCAACTGTAAATGCTTTTGGGGGTTACTCAGTATTATCCACGTATCAAACTAATTGAATTAATTTTATCCGAAATGATCTAAAAGAAATTCTTTAAAAACGGAGAATCAGAAAAATACTTTTTACGTTATTTTGCTAAACTATTCGGGCTTTCGATTCTCAATAGGTGGCCAGTTGAATGCAACTGGCCGTAAAGGACATATGTCCAATTTAGTAACACAAGTTGTAGGTCGTTAATCATATAACGAGGAACATTTTCGACCGAAATAAATGCGTTCTAAAGAGGACTAAAGGGTCCGTGTTTTAAAAAATGGGTCAGTCTAATTTATCAGCGTACAATACAGAAAATTATATTCCTAAAATAGTAAATCAGAAGACCCTCGGAGATCCAACGATTCAAAATATGTTTGTCTATCTTAGTTCGCTGCCCCCGAATTATTGTCCACAAATATTTCCCCGTGACAGGTTTATAATCAATCAGACCATGTCAACACGAAGTTATATCCCTTTACCTAAACAAAATCTGCAACAAAAACAAGTCTCCACTTACTGACTTTGGAGGTGCAGGCTCCAATACGCATCTTGAGTTGTGCACTGTTGTCTTCTAAATTCTTGAGTCGGAGTTCAACCTCCTCCAGGAAACTAGAGTAAACAGCATTGGTATTCACCGGAGTGTTGGGGATATTTTGTCCCAGCTCAGATTGAATGACTGCTTGTAATATTTGAGCATTGGTAAGAATCTGTTCCAAATGCCCATTGATGGCTAGGAGTCTTTGTTGCTGCTGAGCATATAGTTGGTGCACACAAACACAAAGTGTCACAATAGTTAATCCCAATGAATTCCACATTATGGGAAGTCTTTATTTTTGGTTAATCCTGTAAAACGAACAAATAAAATAAATAACCCCTGAAGTGATTTTTGACGACAAATTTTAGTTGCTCTTGTTATATTTAAACTAGCGCCTCCTTCCCATCACCGGAACTGCTTTCGTGACCGTGTCTTTTACTTTTGACGCTTCTTGTACTCGGTGTGAAATATATGCGGCTTTGAGTGACGTTACACGCGCTCATTAGGTATTCTGGTCTCTTGATTACCTTAGGCTATTTATGAAATAGGATGATAAAAGGCATTTAGAGGCGTAGCACAAGTGTGGTTAGGCCCAAATATTTAAACAGGTTTGGAAACTTACATCTGTAATTTTAATTAATAACGATTTTGTTGTATTATTACCATCTAGAATTTTTCCAGGATAGTTTCAATTGATGAATAGCAAAAGGCAGGGAAATGTTAGTAAATTGGAATTAAATTTGATGAATTGAAAATGCAATAATCTTTATCACTTTCAGAGAGAAATATCATGAAACAATAATTTTTGATTAATTTTATGCTTTTTTCAAAGATTTCGTCAACTGAACATTTGTGATATGCATTTGATATGATACATGTTGCATTGATTCATTATTTAGTCATTAAAAAAAATTCGGAAGCAAGGACCCGAACGGCAAAATGCATGATCTGGAAATGTTTAGAAAAGATTGTACGTAATGATATAAACCCCAGAATTACTTCATGAATAACATTATGTGGAGAAAATGTTAATTTGTATGCAGATGCAATTAATAAATGTGAAAATATCTGGTGCATTGTGATGTATTGCGTATAAAGAAACATACAGAACTGACAAAATTTGATGAATATTAGCTGTTTATTTCTCAGCTCTAACTTCTTATAAATTCTGTACATGTGTTCAAGCAATTACTTAATCATTAGACCAGGATGCATTTTCTTTGGGTGTATAATTTAGAATTTTATTTTTCTACCGCTGTTTAGTTAAATTTGTTGTGAAATAGATTTAAACGCAAGCTGAACATGCAAACATTCATTCTACTCACTTTATCAAATCATCAAAACATTCTTTTCTGCCTAAACAGTTATCAAACTGTAAAGTTTAATGGGAAAGTCTTTTTGTACTACACATATAAGGATAGTTTGATAAGCACTCCCCCGCGTCATATCCGGTCGCGGTAGCTCAGTGGTAGAGCGTTCGCTCTGTAGCCGGGAGGCTGGGAGTTTGAGCTCCGCCTGTGTCATGATAATTTAACATTAGTAGTAATTGCTCCTTTGGGAAATGCACGGCATTTAAAAGTGAGAATCACGGTTCTTTCGGATATTACCTTAAAAACGGAGGTTCCGTGTCGCGGCAAGCGTTGACACGTAAATGAACCCTTTTTCCTATGGTCCTGAGGACTTAAACATAGGTCTACCTTTGTGGTACCTAACCTACAGATGATGACGTCATAATGTGAGTGAAAAATATTCTAGATGTTATGTAGATAAATCAATCAACTGAAGATGGGATTCCAGAAACCTTTCCAAATTAATCTCTGTGTTGTGTTGAAAAGTGTTCATGAAGAAAAAGGACGGTCTTGATATCTAAGTAACAGTACAGCGTTTCGAAATTTTAAAAAATAAAAAAGATATACGATACACTGAATTTGACTACAGATTACTCCGTTTACCTGATCAAGATATAGGGCTCATGGAGGATGTGACCCGTCGACAGGAGATGATTACTCCTCCTTGGCACCTGATCCCACCTCTGATATATCCAGGGGTCCGTGATTACCCAACTCACTATTTTATATTCCTTATAGGGATTATGAGATTGATCACTGTTCGTTATTTTTATGCTCCCGAGATCGAAGAGCATAGTGTTATTGTCCTGTCTGCCATTCTGTCCGATACTTTAACCTTACCAATAACTTTTGAACAGTACGTGCTAGAGCTTTGATATTTCACATGAGTATTCCTTGTGACAAATCTTTCCGTGGGTATCAACATTTTTGACCATGTGACCTTGACCTTGGAGTTTGACCTACTTTTTGAAAAAAATGACATTGGCCATAACTATTTGAGCTTCATATTGCACATAGCATTTCTTGTGACAAGATCTTTCTACTGGTACCAAGATATTTGTCCTTGTCACATTGACCATCTTTGGAATTGGCCATTATCGGGGACATTTGTGTTTCATAAACACATCTTGTTACCTTTCATAAAAGGTATACAATAAAATGTTGCTGGTACCTTCCGACCTATACTTACCTGTAGAGTGGGTTGATAGAAAAATAATTACGTTTAGGGCTGAAGGCGAGGGAGTTATTTTACGTTCCCGTCGAGAAGTTTTCACTCATATTGAGAATTCAACAGCTGTAGGTGAAGTACCACACATTTAAACTTATGCATGGCACTCAGGGCCGTAGCAGTGAGGGTTCTTTCTCATGCCAACGTCTGCGGCGATATGGGTCCTCCGTTCTCAATGTCATATTCAAAAGACCCGCGACTTCCGCTTTATACTCAATGGAAGCCTTCCAAAACGATCAATCGGAATATTGAAAGTGGTGAGATATGACGAATCATTGTCAAGTTTGATTTGCATGTAGCCTGGTTTTGCATCAAGAACTGAGAATAATTTCGCACCGGGAATAAAGGATGCCACTTCCTCTACCGTTTTCATCGGATGATGTTCACGCTTAATGGCTTCATTAAGGTCTTTCGGATCAATACAGATTCTCATTGTAGTGTTCTGCAAGCTAACAAACCTTGAACTGACCCATTCAGTGGGTTCTTCAACGGGAGTAATATACTAGCCATCAGATTCCATTTCCGTTAGCTTTTCAATGATTCGCGGCTTCAACGACGCTGGCAGACGACGCACTGGGTGGAACACATATTTTGTGTTTGGGCTGATTTTAATGCTGTGTTCTCCTGGTAGAGTCCCAGTAGTGCAGATAAGATCAGTAAAGTCACAGTTTGTACTGCATAGTATCACACTCAACAGTGTCCATACGCATAATGAGATCAAGTTATTCAGCTGTGGCTCCAGTTATGACGTTTCCCTGTGAAACAGATGCTACTTCCAATTTGGTAGTAATAGGTGTATTACTCACTTTGGCGGTGAGTGGTAAGTCAACACAGAGTTCTGGACGGATTGTATGGTTTGTGAGGGAACAGGGTATTTTCTGCGAATCCTGCTATTACCATGGAGAATAGCTTTCTCACCTTCTCCCATTACAAACGTTATGTACCCTTCATGTCCATGTTTTCCTATCCAACCATACCTAATCAACCAACGTTGCTCTTTTGGTCTTTTTTACATAAAGGTTTTTTTATATACAAATTCAATGTTCTGTCTACTGGGTAAACGCAGGGACTAGTTGCAATCTCCAGGTGAGACCAGTCCATAGAAGGTTGTTCAAACGAAGCAGACATGGCGACGTAACAGACAGACAGTTTACGGACTCGTTTACGAGGTTGTTACTGACGGACTGGCTTGTTCTGCCTTCTGACACCACGTTATGTATGCTTGTGAATAATACAAAACACTCTGTTATCCACGTGTTTCAGAATGCCGAGTCCGACTAATATTTATAACATGAACATACATTTACACTGACCTTCAAATTGCAAATCAATTTTAGGTTTGCTGTGTTACATTGTACACAAGACAGCTCGCATACGGAAAAACGAATCTGGAAAAGGTGCATGTTTCGAGTTTAGAGAAAGAAGAGAATAGCAAACATATTTATAATCGGTGCATTTTCCAGATTGGTCAAATACTAAGAATAAGCAAACTTTAAATGTAGGACAGTTCAGGGGCGGATCCCGGAATTGCGGTCAGGGGAGGCGCAGCAACTTTATGAGGCTGGGGGCTGCCTTGAGGCCCCCAGCAGTGGCGTACATGTAGCTTCCATTGAGGCAACCGAGGCAGCTGCCTCTGTAAAAAAAAAAAAAAAAAAAAAAAAAAAAAACCTTTTACGTTGTTAAAATGTCGATAGCTTCTGCCTCGGTAATATTCGAACCCAAGCTACGCCTATGCCCAGTTGATCCGGGGGGGCAGGGGCGAAACATCCGGCAGATCCTGGATTTTACAGATTTTATAGGGCTTGAATTATGTCTCTTATGTAGTCATTTTTACTATTTTCTGTCATATTTGATAAGATGAAATTTAAAAAATGACGTAAATTTTAAGGGTTTTTGAAAAAATATAAGTTATCCCAATAAAATTAATTCAATAAATCAAAAGATTTTGTCATTTATTTCTCCAAGAGCGGAAGAAATTATTGCACTTCTTTTATCGTTTACAATTTTCTAAACAAGAGACCACGATTTACCCTCAATTAAAAACTAGGGGGGGGGGGGGGGAGGGGGGGTGACCGGTCGACAGGGAATACTTACTCCTAGACATCTGATCCCACCTCTGGTATGTCCAGGGGTCTGTGTTTGTCCATCCCTTAATTTTGTATTCCTTGAAGGACTTATGATAATGTTCACCGTTCGTTATCTTCACCTTTTCATTGAAGTCAGTATTTGTCGCATCAGCGCACTAGGATTTTTTTCAATTCATAGGTATCAGCCTTAATTCTTGACAATAAAGACATGTTTTGACTGTTTTCCTTTGTTCATTCATTTAAGAAAAGTATTCATCCCGCAACTATTGTAGTGACCCAGTAAAGGTAACTAGCTAAACTGAGGTGACATTCGGTCACTGCCCCCTGTAGTCCCATGTGTTGTACTTTACTACATGACGTGATCATATTTTTCAAAGGTTGATGTGTACAGTTTAGCTTTGTCGATAGATCATTCGATTTAGCTATGACATTTATCTACAAACTCTAAACATAGCCTCTTAATGCTAAACCATCAACTAGTCCTAAACATAATCCCTTAATACTAAACCATAAACTAGTTCTAGACTTACCCGTCTAATACTTCCCGTGGGGATCCGAGTTCGAATAAGTCCCCAGTACCCCTTGCTTGAATCTTTCACTCATATGGAGACGTCACCATTGCCGGTGAAGGACTGCAAAATTTAGGCCTTTGCTTGGCGCTTACAACTTTTGAGCAGGGAGGGACCTTCGTGCTACACCTGCTCAGACAAGGAGCCTCGTTTTTGCGGTCTCATCCGAAGGACCGTCAAACAAACACTAACTTTTAACCATTAGTCTAAGCCTAACACCTTTTAAAACCAAAGGCTAATCCTAGTCTCTAACGTTTACCTAAAATTTAATACGGGTATTTCACCTCAAATATGACCGTAATCAGAATCCCTAACCCTGCCAGTTGTCAAGCGAGTGCAATAGCCAAAGGGATAAAGCAACTGGTAAAATACTTACTTTTAAAAGTTTGATGAACAGGGATGACGTTCTGGATGTTGTCACGTGACATCCTGAGGAATCTTTGTCTTGACGTGGTGTGAATTCAATCTGTGTGTTGTCACGTGACATCCTGGGGAATATATTGGCATTGTGTAGATTTCATCCGATTGTTCTCACGTGGCATCCTGAGGAATATCTTGACAATGTATGGATGTTGCCATTTTTGGAAATCTCTATTTTGACAGGGTGTATATTCCATTAGATTGTTGACAGGTGACATTCTAGGCATTTTCTGTCTTGTCAGGGTGTGGATTCTGCCTGGACCAAGCTTACCGGAAATGTCACCCATATAGATTTATAGTTGTAAACTTCTGGTTCACCAAAACTACTTAACCACAATCATTAGAGCTTTTTTTTTTACAGATACGTTCCAAATCTACCAAAATGAATTATATCCAATGTTCAAGCTTTAGACAAGGTCAAAACAACTGTAGAAACTGAAGCGTCGATTTCAAGTGTGGCGAGACGCTTTTAAGTGACTTTGGTTAGGGCAGGCATTTGTTTGCAAATTGTAAAAGTTCACTTATGCCAAGGTGAGAAGAAAATGTGGTAAAAGGATATAAAAAGAACTTCCAACCATACAGGTATCATTTTTAAAAGTCCTAGATCGACAAAAACGTTTACATGGGAATCTTAATCAGAAATGACTTCCAACGTAATATTGCCTTCTAGTTTTTTGGGTTTTTTTTTTTTTTTTTCATTTTCAACAACCAAGTTACACCAGCGATTATGTGTTCATTTATAACATAACCAACACATGAAAATAATTAGATGAAGAGCAGTTTATCTTTTTCACTTGGAAAAGGTCATCCCCTGATCATTATGACTTACGTAAACATCCTTGCAAACTGAATTCATGTCCTTGTTTAGTGATATGTGGTCTGTGTCGGTGGACACTACGTGTTTTTCATATGTCCCAGTGTTCAAAATTGATTATTTCAAACAATTAATGCCCATATTACCATTCTACATATAATATAATGTAATAGGCACCTGACTCCACCTCTGGTAGTGCAGGGGTCCGCGTTTGCCCAACTCTCTATTTTGAATTGTTATTGGAGTTATGAGATGGATCACTGTTCGTTATCTTCACCTTTCACGATAATCCAGTAAAAGTAACTCAGGAAATAGTTGTGACACAAGCCTAAAAATGAACATAGATGAATCCCATGTAGTATGAAGAGATTTTTTTTTTAAAAAGAAAAGAAGAAAAAAACAATGAATAAATTTACTTCAGTCTTTAAGGATGCTGATTCTAATCCTTTTTATCTAATCAGATAAAATAATATTACTCGTAAAATCTAAGCAAGGCATTTTGTATACAATTGAGAATGTGCAATTTATACTGAGTTGTTTGAGATAAGACTAGTCTTAAACAAGCGGGCACCTGACATAGGGTTCCTTCGTGTTGTGCCAGTTTGACACACTCATGGAAATGGCAAGCCTAGAAGAAATTTTCCTTGTCGCCCTAATTATAAAACTAAAGTATACATGTATCTATCGAAAATTGTAATTAAACATAGGAACAAAATGTTGTGTTCGGAATATATCGGTTGAAATACTTTTTCAACATTCCACTTTAATGATTTTCAAATAAGTGGGGAAAACAGCCATGACAAGTTTTAAAAGTCACAACCATAATATCTTACATAGAACACTGTACATTCCCTATCTGCAGAGTTACTCTCAAAACTTCATTTATGTGGTTACCATAACAGACTTTGTGTCAGGGAGCTTTCATTTAAAATGGAACAGTCGAGCTGTAAGATATCCAAATTTTTTAAACGCTTAATTTTCTGGAAGTGACGCGATAGAGCATCATTTAATGTAAATGCTTTTTTTATCATAAAAAAAACATACTTTCACCTTGCTTGTCCGGAAACATTAAATCGTCAGTTTGTTGTAAATGTAAACTAAAAATGCTAATAAATTCGTTAATGCGGCAGATTAAAAAATGACCAAACATGTTTTATTCACATTTTGTTACTTTTTATATGAAAAAATATCAATCAAATGGATTCTTTTTAATTTTTTGCTACATATCATTCGATCCGTACAATCTAAGAGCAGTGAACTCGTAATAAATCAAGTTTGGTTTGCATCGAATTAATTATTCAATAGAAGGGCATCACCTTTTCTTTATGTGCCTTCGAACAATGCGATTTAGATAATTAATATCATTTCTTAATTCTATAAATTCAGTCAACAAATGGCGTTTTGTGTTATATTTACATTTACAAATCATGTTTTGTGTATTGTTACGTGAGGACCCGCGTCTAAATTTGGAGTGCGGGGCCCGCGTATGGTAATGAAATCGTGATTTTGTTAAACGTAATTTCAAACCTTATGGTTCAGTCATTGTTGATAGAATTGAAGCTCAATTTTAGTGACATAAGGAGGATTTTTACGATCTTTTCATTGTCTTATTAAAGAAACTCACACGGAGAACTTTATCCGTGAATGTTCAAGTAATATCTTAATCAGGCATGGAATTATGGACAGTGACATTTATTTTTTTAAAAAAACATGGTTAAAACCCGATCCCAGTTACAAGTAAATATTCTCAATCAATTGTAAATCTTTTACAAGTGAAGATTCTCAATCAATTTGTAAAACTTTTAGGACAAACTTTGATTTACCTCGTTAAATTTGGGGAGTTTCATTTCGCAAGCTTACGTCTGTCAGATAGGACTACTTATTGTTTAACATTTCAGTTCAATTCAGTTTTATTCAGTTATCTTTAACGTGACCTATGACAAGTTTAAGTCTCTTAGAAAGGGCAATTTAGTGTTCAATATTTCAGTTCAGTAAAATTCATTTTAACGCGACAAAATACAAAGAGGTGGATGGTGATATCATTTACCTGAGTAAAAATGTCTACCAAAGGAAATCGTTTATGTAAACAAGTCCAATGCATCACTGAAATCAATAGGAATATAAAACTGTTTCTACACGGCGGATGTCACCGGTAGACATGGAATGTCTAGCCCACCATGGCACCTGCTCCCACTTCTGGTTTGTTTAGGGGTCCATGTTGTGTTTGCCCATCTCTTATCTGGTATTCTTTGTGGGAATTATGAGATTGACCACTGTTCGTTATCTTCACCTTTCATGATAACCGTAACTATTATGCGTTAATTCAGTTTTAAAAGCAATACATGGTTTATGATATCAATGTTGATAGGAAACGCGTCAACAGTTGATAAATCTGCTGCAAAATGCAATAGAAATGTAACGGAAAATGTCCTTGCAGGAGGTTTCTTGATGTTGAGCAATAGAGGTCTCCATCATATTTCTGTATGACACTATAAAGCAGTAAATGACGCTTATCGGGCTGAACTATTTGCCGAACCATTTACACGATAACACATTACGAAATCATATTAGAATTTGTAACGGGTCATAAACATATCACTTACCATTAACTGAAATATACGTATTGATATTCATATGACGAAACAATATCTCACCATTGAAAATAAAGAGCTTATTTTAGTAGTCACAACAACCGGTTTCTGGGCAGAGCTAAAGCATTCGAACTAGGTTTGTCAATCTTGAAATCTTGGTGCTTTTGGTGTCCTCAATACTAAATGTTGTTCATTATTAACGTTCTATACAAGCAAGCTATGAATAATCGATTGGTTTGTGGAAATAACATCATGTACAAGTACAAATAACTGTCAAATAGATGACGACGAACATGCTAGGGTGATTATTATGGTTTCCGAAAAATTTTTAGTTTATGCGCATTTAGACATCGTCCTTGATAGTTCACATGCATGCTACGTATAGATTATATAGCGAACCCCGTCTGTTAAGTTCATTCAATTAAAAACCCACAATTTACGTAACTTTATTCAAAATTAGAGTATTACTAGTATATAATTTTAACTTTATAAAACATTTCATAATTTGCAATTTCATGTGTAGGTAATTTTCATATAAATGAATTATGTCATGTATTGAATAAATCTTTTCTAGAATAGACAATGCGTTTTGTGCGTGATAATAGCTTTCAAAAATTCTCACACACCATCGAACAATTAAGTATACGTTGATTTCAGTGTTGAAACAATAAATACACAATTCATTTCTTTAATCAAAATAAGTTTTTTCCTTGAGAAAACTTGCACAGTAGAATTTACTGCATATAGGCAAGGTACAAAATATACAGATATAAGTAAGGCAAACAAGGACTCCTGGACACACCAGAGGTGGGATCAAAATGTCAAGATAATGAATCTCATAACTCCTATAAGGAATACAAATTATGAATTGGGCAAACACGGACCCTTGGATATACCAGAGGTGGGATCAGGTGTATGTGTGGCGTAAGCATTCTCTGTCGACCGGCCACACTCGCCGTGAGTCCTCTATCTTGATCAGATAAACGAAGAAATCCGTAGTAAAAATCTGTGTCAAGAACGGGTTGACAATTCATATGAAACACGCCAGACAACATTTGACCCACGTGACAGGTTGTATGAGATAAGGGATAAGATGTCTAGGAGGAGTAAACATTCCCTGTTGACCGGTCACACCCAATAGATACAAGTAGATATTGTCGAGCATTTAATACAGGGGATAGATGATATGCATCATTTAATACAGCAGACGGATTAGGTGAACCACAGCAGATAGTTAATATGGATTATTAGCACCAGTGTGAGCTATGTATCTCAATCAGGTAAACGGTTGGCATGACTTCTCGCATTATTACATTGTGTCTTTGTGACTTTCCGTAAACTCAGTGTACACAGGTCCTCTTATTGTTATAGTGTCTCTGTGATCTTCAATATATTGATTTGGGGTAGGTTCGGCACTTGGTCGTCTGGTTGGCGATCATAGAACATCTTCCTGCGGGTACACTGTAAGGAAGGAATCTTATGTATGTACTATCATTCCAATAACAGTGTACCAATTCGCTTGATCGAGCACGGTCACAGCAAGTGTGGCACAAAAAGAATCCTCCCTGCTGAAAGACCGTAAGCGCCGAGCATCTAGGCCAAAATTTTGCAGCCCTTCACCGGCAATGGTGACATCTCGATATGAGTAAAGCATTCTCGAGCGGACGTTAAACAAAATAGAACCATCCAACCATACATTACTTAAGCATATTCATATAAATTACACTAGCATATTTGCATACACTACATTAGCATATTTACATACACTACATTAAGCATTCTTGCAACACTACTCGTACATTAGCATATAAGCATCTACTACATTTGCGTACTGCACATTTGCATACACTACAACAGCATATTTGCGTATACTAGATTAGCATATCTGCATAATCTAAATATACATTATCATATTTGTATACACTACATTAGTATATTCACATACTCTACATTAACACTTTGTAACACTACGTTAGCATATTTGCATACTTTACATTAGCATATTTGCATACTTTACATTAGCATATTTGCATACACCACATAAGCATATTTGCTAGATGCATGCAGTATCTTTGTGATTCTTGAATAAAAATGTCCTATATATTCATAAGTAAATTTTAAATTCCTCTGCTAGCCCTGCCTAGACGCAGGGAATCTATACGGCATGAAGAATTCTGCAAATCAATATGACATATCGCAACTTTCTGTTTCTTGAGAAAAAAAAATATTAAAAGAATTTTCCAATTTTGTAGTAAAATGCGAGTACATCGTATTCAAATTTTACACATGTAAGCACAAAAATTTACACGAGTGGAAAAAAAGTCAGTATACGTTATCTTTACACAAGCACAGTGGTACTATGAACGTGATTCATTGAACATCGCTCGATTCATTCTCTATCATAATTCATTCAAGCAATAAATATGTATAAACTAATATATCATATTATCCGTGTTTTATATGCACACATAACTTTAAGTTATAAGATTGATCACTGTTTGTTATCTTCACCTTGGCGTAGCCAAACTGCACTCGGCTTTGACCTACTCACCCCCATTCTTAAGATGGAGGTTTAACTCAAATAAATGCTATTCTGATAAAAAGCACAAATCTTAAAGTACAAATATTTGTGTAAATTATTTACTGATTAGGTAATTATTTTTTGCGACACAGGCAGCAATACACGTCGTTCAATTCACAATTTAATGCATTAATGATCATTTGTCAAAGTGATGTATTGTTAGTTTATTCAGTAGAGTTTTAATCGAAGTTCATGCATACAAATGGCATAAAGCTCTATAAACTATCAGAAAAAAATACAAACAATTATTACAGTATAAAATTGCACCAGAATGCTTCTCCAATCTCGTTGATATGTATTTGCACGGTCATCATACATAAAATTTATGAATATTGAAATTATATCTCAAAATAAAAAAAAATATCAAACTTCTAATAAGAGATTTGTAACGAAAACAACCACAAATAAGCAAACAAAACAAGAACACCATGGGCAACATCGCTCACCTGCTTTCTGTCATACATGTATGTAAACCCCTGAAACCTTATTGTGGATCCACACCCTGGAATCATTATTTGAATAATTTTGAATTAACAGTACATGAGGATTTATTTGACTATAAATGATATACCAGTGGTTCTTAAGAATAAATTTAAGAGTACTCCTATATATTCTTATCTAACGGTATAACCAATATTGTAGCTCAACCGCCACGGCCACCGCAGGGATAATAATTTGAATAAACATGAATCTACATTGATTGAGGATATTTGTATATCAATTTACGAATCGTACTCTAACTTGTGTATATTGAGAATTAGAAAACATTTTAAAGGTTGTTTTTACTAGTATACATTCATATGTAAACCTTTCCTCGTCATTGTAGCACAATCATAACTTGAGTCATATAGTTTTAGCCATTTACAACTTTATCATATAGAAATTAAAGCTCTCGTGCAAACGTTTTCGTTCTACCGTTGCAATATTTCTTCAGACAACATTTTAAAGGGATAGGCAACCCTAACCACATATTTGCTTTTATGAATAAAGTATTACTTACTGATATCGTAATTGACGGTCTTTAACAACAAAAATCCTTGATTAACAATTAAATCAATATTAATCTATCATGTATTTTAAATTACCCGCCGCTAAGAGAGTGGCCATTGAAGCTTAATTTGTGACGTCACACCGTCTATTCCGATTTATTTCATCAGCAGCACTGTAAACATGACAAGTCACGAACAGTTAAGTTTGGAGCCGTATAGATTTGAGCCCATTCTTTCGTAAGAAGAAATTGAGAAAAGAAGACGTTCGGTCGAGTCGTAGACAAGGCAGACGGTAAACGTTCTTCATACAAATGTCTTGAACATCAACTTGTCATTACGCAAATGATGGATCCACAGTTTACGTAGTCTTTTCTTTTAAAATGACTTGGTTGAGTCGGGAATTTCGAAAAAAAAAAAAAAAACAACCTTTATTCACATTTCTCCTTCGCATTAGTGTAATTAACTGCTTGCCAGGAAGGCATCAACCTGTTTATTCGTAAAATCTACCACATGCACAACTTTGATGATCTCACAGGTGCTTGGGTTCAGGACCCCCCCCCCCTTCCGAATAAGCTACATGAGTTGATTTAATGAATTTTTGTGTTGAAAATATTTCTAATGCATGTCAACGTCTTGCATACCCATACAGTCCAAAATACATGTAATTGAAAATAAGCCCTTTAAGAAAAATACCCTCACTGGTTATTATAAGTTCTGTTATAATAACCAGTAAGGGTATTTTTTTCAAAGGGCTTATTTTGAATTATTTTGGACTGTATGGGTATGCAAGACGTTGTTGACATTCATTAGAAATATTTTCAAGAAAAAAAAAATTAAATCAACCCGTGTAGCTTATTCGGGGGTGGGGGGTGGGGGGTGGGTCCTTGATCTTAGAATCATTAAAACCGGAATAGACGGTGTGACACCAAACTTATTGATTTTTGTGGTCTTGAATATAAAAGAGTTCCACATCATGGCAGCCTCTATAGATAGCGGGAATTTCAATTTTTAACATTTTCAAATTAGTACTGAAGCTTATCTAGGCCGTATATCAACAGAATAGTATGGCAAATCTTTATCATATAATTAATCCTATCATTTATCCTGTAAAAAAAAATTGGGGTTGCCTTTCCCTTTAATCAACGCGTCTTGGTTTTATTATTTAATTACTGAATTACCGGTATCTCCCCTTGAAAGGGTGAAGCTGTCATTTATTTGAAGAAACTTCAATCCTCTTTATCCAATGATGCTTTGTGCCGAATTTGAAAATGTGAAAAATTATTGTCATATAAACATGCATACATGCTCAAGTGATCAAAACGTCCGTAAAACAGGTAGTTTTGGCTCGCTAAAAATAGTAGGTAGTTTTGCAGGTTAAAAATATCCGTCAATAATAAAAGCGCCAAAATGTACTTTCATATAAATCTGAGACAATTGTGATACTAGAAAAGCATTACTCATTCTAAGCAGTTATCTGGAATAAAATTGGAGAAATCATTCATTTTGATCAGTTCTATACTGTATACCAGAACATCAATTGCAACAATATTCAACTACTGCTTTATGGAACCAGTTGCTGTGGTTCTATTACATCTTTTAAATCAGCATATTTCATGTATATATTTTATATTATGTTATCTATTTTTCTATTTTCTCATTTATCTGTCTGTGAATATGTTTTATACAGGACCACAATGTAAACTAGTCATTTGTACTAATTGTGCTATCCTGTCTAAATAAAGAATTTATTATATTATTATTACTGCCATTAATCCCCCCTCTATCTCTGTTAGTCTGCCTGCCTGTCTGTCTCTCTGCCCGCCTCTCTCTGCCGCCGCCCCCCCCCCTCTCTCTCTCTCTCTCTCTCTCTCTCTCTCTCTCTCTCTCTCTCTCTCTCTCTCTGTTTTCTATAAACTTTACTATTATAAGTTAACATAACATTCATGTGCATCACGTTTATTGTTAAGTTTATATCTATGTGATAATTAAAGGTTGTGTTTTACGCCAAGCTGACGACAAGACTGATAATGATGTATAGTGAACAATAAACGTACGTGTATTTCATATAATGAATGGAATACTTCTTAAATTCAGTTTAACGATCCTTTCTCCATTAAGTTTCAAAATAGACAAGGATCGAATATATAATGTGATTTATGACAGAGAAAATCCGGGTCAGACAAAAAATCCTTATTATTCTAAATGTATAAATAGGCAAAAATAGTTAATTGAGAATGAATGATAACGGCAATGTTTCCAACTGTCTGTAACGGTACCAGACGAGAAGGTTTGGAAACGGTGTTGCGAAGTAATCCATTTTGTAAATGGGCTGGGAAAATACATTTAACGTCACAATGAGTTTGCAGTCAAATTAATTTAAAGCAATAGAAAAATGCATGGGTGATACGCCCAGGATTGTCCATTCTCATCACGTAACGGTGCTGAGTGGCGGAAAAGGGGGGCTGTTTTTGATATATGAGACAATGCATTGATCGTCTACATATATACAAAACTAGCATTAATGGTTTTATGAATGTTAAATGAGTTTTTAGCTATGATAATCACGAACTCGTGGCCAGAGATATGGCTACATTGACAAGTGTTTATTTATGTTGTGAACAGATACGGTGACTCCTCAGCTATTGGTATGTTGGTTATCAGTAATTAATTCAAACATCACTGAAACTTATGCTAAATTCACTGGTAGATTTAACATATTCATAGATATGTTCTTAAGCACGAAATCGAGTGAGTCTCAAAGACAAATCATTTTATGAATAATGAAGTCAGGCATTATACAAGAAACAAGAATACAACGCATCGCAAGGAGCATTGTACACAAAAATAAGTAAGGTGATTAAGGTCAGGGAACCAGTAAACGGATTCAATGGGGAAAAAGGTCTGCACAAGTTAAAGACAGCTTTCCACTTTATGAATGACCCATCCTGGAATCTCTCAAGACAAAAACGTCAGTACAGAGTACCAATCAACAGCAAATTTAAACAATCAAACACATCATACCAATCCAAACTCCAAACTTAAACAGTAAAACACAGTATACAACCAACTCCAAAATTAAACAATAATACACAGTATACAACCAACTCCAAACCTAAACAATAATACACAGTGTACAACCAACTCAAAACTAAACAATACAACACAGTATACAACCAACTCCAAACCTAAACAATAATACACAGTGTACAACCCACTCCCAAACTAAACAATACAACACAGTGTACAACCCACTCCCAAACTGAACAATACAACACAGTGTACAACCAACTCCCAAACTAAACAATAATACACAGTATACAATCCACTACCAAACTAAACAATAATACACAGTATACAATCCACTACCAAACTAAACAATAATACACAGTATACAATCCACTCCCAAACTAAACAATAATACACAGTATACAATCCACTCCCAAACTAAACAATAATACACAGTATACAATCCACTCCCAAACTAAACAATAATACACAGTATACAACCAATTCCAAACCTAAACAATACAACACAGTGTACAACCAACTACAAACTAAACAATAATACACAGTGTACAACCAACTCAAAACTAAACAATACAACACAGTGTACAACCAACTCCCAAACTAAACAATAATACACAGTGTACAACACACTCCCAAACTAAACAATAATACACAGTGAACAACCAACTCCCAAACTAAAAAATAATAAACAGTGTGCAACCCACTCCCAAACTAAACAATAATACACAGTGTGCAACCCACTCCCAAACTAAACAATAATACACAGTATACAATCCACTCCCAAACTAAACAATAATACACAGTGTACAACCAACTCCAAACCTAAACAATAATACACAGTGTACAACCCACTCCCAAACTAAACAATACAACACAGTGTACAACCCACTCCCAAACTGAACAATACAACACAGTGTACAACCAACTCCCAAACTAAACAATAATACACAGTATACAATCCACTACCAAACTAAACAATAATACACAGTATACAATCCACTACCAAACTAAACAATAATACACAGTATACAACCAACTACAAACCTAAACAATAATACACAGTGTACAACCCACTCCCAAACTAAACAATACAACACAGTGTACAACCCACTCCCAAACTAAACAATAATACACAGCGTACAACCCACTCCCAAACTGAACAATAATACACGGTGTACAACCCACTCCCAAACTAAACAATGATACACAGTGTACAACCCACTCCCAAACTAAACAATAATACACAGTGTACAACCCACTCCCAAACTAAACAATAATACACAGTGTACAACACACTCCCAAACTAAACAATAATACACAGTGTACAACCCACTCCCAAACTAAACAATAATACACAGTATACAACCAACTCCAAACCTAAGCAATAATACACAATGTACAACCCACTCCCAAAGTAAACAATAATACACAGTGTACAACCAACTCCAAACCTAAACAATAATACACAGTGTACAACCAACTCCAAACTATACAATACAACACTATAATTCCAATGTTATTTATTACAATTGTTTTGATTGGACAAAAATAAAACTGAACTAGAGTTTATACATCAATAAATCCAAAAACGCGATGTATTCATACACGCCTGAAAACAAATAACATAGTGCGGGGAAACTATTCAAATTTTTGCAATTGTTAATAAAGTGAATGAATTGGAATTATAAGAATCAAACATTCTTTTTGAAGAATTTATCGATGTGTAAACTCCGGACATTTCACTCACAAACTTAACATAAAAGTGCTTCACATTTTTATTCAGTTTGTGAGTAAAATGTCCGGAGTTTACACATCGATAAATTCTTCAAAAAGAATGTTTAATCCTATAATGTACAACCAACTCCCAAACTAAACAATAAAACACAGTGTACAACCCACTCCCAAACTAAACAATAATACACAGTATACAACCAACTCCAAACCTAAGCAATAATACACAATGTACAACCAACTCAAAACTAAACAATACAACACTATGTACAACCAACTCCCAAACTAAACAATAAAACACAGTGTACAACCAACTCCCAAACTAAACAATAATACACAGTATACAACCAACTCCAAACCTAAACAATAATACACAGTGTACAACCAACTCCCAAACTAAACAATAATACACAATGTACAACCCATTCCCAAAATAAACAATAATACACAGTGAAAAGCCAACTCTCAAACTAAACAATAATACACAGTGTACAACCCACTCCCAAACTAAACAATAATACACAGTATACAACCCACTCCCAAACTAAATAATAATACACAGTGTACAACCAACTCCCAAACTAAACAATACAACACAGTGTACAACCAACTCCCAAACTGAACAATACAACACAGTGTACAACCAACTCCCAAACTGAACAATACAACACAGTGTACAACCAACTCCCAAACTAAACAATACAACACAGTGTACAACCAACTCCCAAACTAAACAATACAACACAGTGTACAACCAACTCCCAAACTAAACAATACAACATAGTGTACAACCAACTCCCAAACTGAACAATACAACACAGTGTACAACCAACTCCCAAACTGAACAATACAACACAGTGTACAACCAACTCCCAAACTGAACAATACAAAACAGTACCAATAAACTCTAAAACTAAATTAAAAACAGTGTACAATCAACTGTTTTCAGTTTACAAAATGAATCAAATGTTTTCTTGCATTTATTTCCGCGAGCTATTTTTTGGAATTAAAAGAAATGACTGAATAAGCATGGGGATTTTATTTCAGGGTCGAAAAGCTGTTATTTGTTTATGTAGTTAGGTTAGTGTAGATCTTGTTTGCAGACGACGATAAAAACTGAAATCGGCGAAACTCTCGCAATGTATCAACAAAACAGCTGATTTTCAGACATCCGCGAAATTTGGTACGAAAGAAATTTCATGAATCCAAAATAAATTGTTTTGCATTCAAAGCTGTTCGAGAAGATGAATTGCCGTATATACACATCCACGTTTATGAAAAGAATAGTATACATTTTCTTATAATATTCGACAGAGAAGATCTCTGTGTTGGTGATCTTCATCGTCTTAATTTTGCATTCGATACAACATTTATAAGATTGATCACCGTTCGTTATCTTCACTTCCACACCCCAAGTTATTTGCTGAATTTTTTTTTATAAGTGAACCCACCTAAATTATTACAAACCACGCCTACTGTAGGTGGGTACTCCCTGTCTCAGCGTCCGATGATGGGACGATGACCCACGTTTGACAGTAAGATGTTTTTGGTAGCATGTCTTTTTAAAGACATTCATTTAATGAATATGTTATTTTATTTAGTGAGAAAAATGGTTCTCAACTTCTTTGTATTGCAAGAAAATAAAACATCGATTGATTGGTTGGCTGTTCTCACTTCTACTACTATACACATATACAATGAAATCCCTCAATATTTGTCCTCATTATCATAGCGCCACTTTACAGTTAAAGCGAAATAACTCCATCTTGTGACAAATGTCGGAAACGGTGATGCTCAGGGGACAGTATAATGAGTTGGAAACAAGTTGATGTTTTTTCCTGCTGATTATTCATACTTAACAACTTATGTTTGTCACTCTTAAATTCATAATCAATGCTTTTCCATTTCTTGCCAATCACAATGCCTGAACTCCATACATGTATTTGTATATAGCCTACATTATCAAACTTCGATATCATGGTACAAAAACAAACGATTCGTACGATATAGAAATTTGTAAGAATATTGTAAACAGTCAAATTGGAAGCGACTTTCACATAGGTCGAGTTACTTGTAAGTTGATATAATATAGTCACTGCATATACTTTTGAATTAAGGAGGGACACTCCTGAGAAATTTTGAAAGTGGAGGATATGTACAGTAATATTTCGAAATTGCAAAGTTTCAAGTTTACCTTATTTAGTTAAAGTTTTAGCACAAAGTAATCTGGAAAAAAAAATTCCTGCTAGACTCAAACTACAAATCAGCAGTGGACACGTGACTGTTGTAACATGCTGTCTGATGTGTTTCATATCGATTGTTAGGCCGTTCTTGACACACTGATTTTGACTACGGACAACACCGTTTACCTGATCAAGATATAGGGCTCAGGGAGGGTGTGGTCGGTCAACAGGGGATGCTTACTCCTCTTTGGCACCTGATCCCATCATTGGTATATACAGGGGTCCGTGTTTGCCCAACTCTCTATTTTGTATTACTTATAGGAGTTATAAGATTGATCATTGTTTGTTATCTATATATAGGAAATGAAAAAAACATAAAGTAATATTTATATCTAAACATTTATTGTTTGGCGTTGTTGGTCGTGGCATAATATATAAGCATGCACAACATAAGCAGCAAAAATTCAAGCAGCATTTGTTTGATCCGGGTTGATCGCGAACAATGAAATAAAATGTTATGATTAACATTATAACATATCAAGCCAATGTTCACAGTTCAATGTTTTCAAAATATCATACACAGTCAGAAGCACAAACTTGACACATCAGTTGAATGGATGGGAGCAAATGCCTTCAAACGAACTAGCTTTGGACTTTAGTTTCTTCCATTAAAGATGCCACGACAATACGCGGAATGCAGCAAAAATTGTAGGACGTTGTGATGTTCTGAAACAAACAAGCAAGAGAACCAAGAGCAGTACCTATTCAAATACATAACAACACTGCCCTTAATTAATGGGTTTAAAAGAAATTAAGCAGGATTGCGATTATTTTTTGAAATTTTCAAGAGCTTAAATTGTATACTACCTTTCTGTTTGAAGAGCATGTAAAAAAAGGATGTGTGTACCAAACCCGATCGTGTAGGCCAAACTCGAGCCAAAATACAGACTTTTCCTCATAAGATAAAGGCATCTATATTATAATTATGTAGATGCTATTATATTCGTCTTTTACGTAAACGTACTGTGCTACCCAGCTAGGCATTTGCATTGAAAAGGAATAGACATGGACTGCTGATATTCATATTTTAAATCATATTTCGAAAAGGAAGTCGATCGTTATCACGATGCAATTGTGTTATCATACTTAATTCAATGATTTTGTAATTCATACTCAGATGTACATTAGCCAATTACATTATCCCTTTTATGTTAGTCGCGATACCTGTTTTACTGTATGGTACATCCATTACTATATTTTACATGTATTACTATATATCACCTGTATTACTATATGTTGCATGTATTACAATATGTTACCTTTATTACTATATGTTACCTGTATTACTATATGTTACCTGTATTACTATATTGTACCTGTATTACTATATGTTACCTGTATTACTATATGTTACCTGTATTACTATATGTTGCCTGTATTACAATATGTTACCTTTATTACTATATGTTACCTGTATTACTATATGTTACCTGTATTACTATATTGTACCTGTATTACTATATGTTACCTGTATTACTATATGTTACCTGTATTACTATTTGTTACCTGTATTACTATATGTTGCCTGTATTACAATATGTTACCTTTATTACTATATGTTACCTGTATTACTATATGTTACCTGTATTACTATATGTTACCTGTATTACTATATGTTACCTGTATTACTATATGTTGCCTGTATTACAATATGTTACCTTTATTACTATATGTTACCTGTATTACTATATGTTACCTGTATTACTATATTGTACCTGTATTACCATATGTTACCTGTATTACTATATGTTGCCTGTATTACAATATGTTATCTGTATTACTAAATGTTACCTGTATTACTATGTTACCTGTATTACTATATTGTACCTGTATTACCATATGTTAACTGTATTACTATATGTTACCTTTATTACTATATGTTACCTTTATTACTATAGGTTACCTGTATTACTATATGTTACATGTACTACTATATTGTACCTGTATTACTATATTGTACCTGTATTATTATATGTTACCTGTATTACTATTTGTTACCTGTATTACTAGATGTTACCTGTATTACTATATGTTGCCTGTATTACAATATGTTACCTTTATTACTATATGTTACCTGTATTACTATATGTTACATGTATTACTATATTGTACCTGTATTACTATATGTTACCTGTATTACTATATGTTGTCTGTATTATGATATGTTACCTGTATTACTATATGTTGCCTGTATTACTATATGTTACCTGTGTTACTATATGTTACCTGTATTACTATATGTTACCTGTGTTACTATATGTTACCTGTATTACTATATTGTACCTGTATTACTATATGTTATCTGTATTACTATATGTTACCTGTATTACTATATGTTACCTGTGTTACTATATGTTACCTGTATTACTATATTGTACCTGTATTACTATATGTTATCTGTATTACTATATGTTACCTGTATTACTATATGTTACCTGTGTTACTATATGTAACCTGTATTACTATATGTTGCCTGTATTACTATATGTTGCCTGTATTACTATATGTTACCTGTATTACTATATGTTGCCTGTATTACTATATGTTACCTGTATTACTATATGTTATCTGTATTACTTTATGTTATCTTTATTACTATATGTTACCCGTGTTACTATATGTTACCTGTATTACTATATTGTACCTGTATTACCATATGTTACCTGTATTACTATATGTTGCCTGTATTACCATATGTTATCTGTATTACTAAATGTTACCTGTATTACTATGTTACCTGTATTACTATATTGTACCTGTATTACCATATGTTAACTGTATTACTATATGTTACCTTTATTACTATATGTTACCTTTATTACTATAGGTTACCTGTATTACTATATGTTACATGTACTACTATATTGTACCTGTATTACTATATTGTACCTGTATTATTATATGTTACCTGTATTACTATTTGTTACCTGTATTACTAGATGTTACCTGTATTACTATATGTTGCCTGTATTACAATATGTTACCTTTATTACTATATGTTACCTGTATTACTATATGTTACATGTATTACTATATTGTACCTGTATTACTATATGTTACCTGTATTACTATATGTTGTCTGTATTATGATATGTTACCTGTATTACTATATGTTGCCTGTATTACTATATGTTACCTGTGTTACTATATGTTACCTGTATTACTATATGTTACCTGTGTTACTATATGTTACCTGTATTACTATATTGTACCTGTATTACTATATGTTATCTGTATTACTATATGTTACCTGTATTACTATATGTTACCTGTGTTACTATATGTTACCTGTATTACTATATTGTACCTGTATTACTATATGTTATCTGTATTACTATATGTTACCTGTATTACTACATGTTACCTGTGTTACTATATGTAACCTGTATTACTATATGTTGCCTGTATTACTATATGTTGCCTGTATTACTATATGTTACCTGTATTACTATATGTTGCCTGTATTACTATATGTTACCTGTATTACTATATGTTACCTGTATTACTTTATGTTATCTTTATTACTATATGTTACCCGTGTTACTATATGTTACCTGTATTACTATATTGTACCTGTATTACCATATGTTACCTGTATTACTATATGTTGCCTGTATTACCATATGTTATCTGTATTACTAAATGTTACCTGTATTACTATGTTACCTGTATTACTATATTGTACCTGTATTACCATATGTTAACTGTATTACTATATGTTACCTTTATTACTATATGTTACCTTTATTACTATAGGTTACCTGTATTACTATATGTTACATGTACTACTATATTGTACCTGTATTACTATATTGTACCTGTATTATTATATGTTACCTGTATTACTATTTGTTACCTGTATTACTAGATGTTACCTGTATTACTATATGTTGCCTGTATTACAATATGTTACCTTTATTACTATATGTTACCTGTATTACTATATGTTACATGTATTACTATATTGTACCTGTATTACTATATGTTACCTGTATTACTATATGTTACCTGTATTACTATTTGTTACCTGTATTACTATATGTTGCCTGTATTACAATATGTTACCTTTATTACTATATGTTACCTGTATTACTATATGTTACCTGTATTACTATATTGTACCTGTATTACTATATGTTACCTGTATTACTATATGTTACCTGTATTACTATATGTTACCTGTATTACTATATGTTGCCTGTATTACAATATGTTACCTTTATTACTATATGTTACCTGTATTACTATATGTTACCTGTATTACTATATTGTACCTGTATTACTATATGTTACCTGTATTACTATATGTTACCTGTATTACTATATGTTACCTGTGTTACTATATGTTACCTGTATTACTATATTGTACCTGTATTACTATATGTTATCTGTATTACTATATGTTACCTGTATTACTATATGTTACCTGTGTTACTATATGTTACCTGTATTACTATTTGTTACCTGTATTACTATATGTTATCTGTATTACTATATTGTACCTTTATTACTATATGTTATCTGTTTTACTATAGCTTGCCTGTATTACTATATGTTACCTGTATTACTATATGTTACCTGTATTACTATATGTTGCCTGTATTACTATATGTTACCTGTATTACTATATGTTACCTGTGTTACTATATGTTACCTGTATTACTATATGTTACCTGTATTACTATATTGTACCTGTATTACTATATGTTACCTGTATTACTATATTGTACCTGTATTACTATATGTTATCTGTATTACTATATGTTACCTGTGTTACTATATGTTACCTGTATTACTATATGTTGCCTGTATTACTATATTGTACCTGTATTACTATATGTTACCTGTATTACTATATTGTACCTGTATTACTATATGTTACCTGTATTACTATATTGTACCTGTATTACTATATGTTATCTGTATTACTATATGTTATCTGTGTTACTATATGTTACCTGTATTACTATATGTTGCCTGTATTACTATATTGTACCTGTATTACTATATGTTATCTGTATTACTATATGTTACCTGTGTTACTATATGTTACCTGTATTACTATATGTTGCCTGTATTACTATATTGTACCTGTATTACTATATGTTATCTGTATTACTATATGTTGCCTGTATTACTATATTGTACCTGTATTACTATATGTTGCCTGTATTACTATATTGTACCTGTATTACTATATGTTACCTGTATTACTATATGTAACCTTTGTTACTATATGTTGCCTGTATTACTATATGTTACCTGTGTTACTATATGTTACCTGTATTACTATATGTTACCTGTGTTACTATATGTTACCTGTATTACTATATTGTACCTGTATTACTATATGTTATCTGTATTACTATATGTTACCTGTATTACTATATGTTACCTGTGTTACTATATGTTACCTGTATTACTATATTGTGCCTGTATTACTATATGTTATCTGTATTACTATATGTTACCTTTATTACTATATGTTACCTGTATTACTATATGTTACCTGTATTACTATATGTTACCTGTATTACTATATGTTACCTTTATTACTATATGTTACCTGTATTACTATATGTTACCTGTATTACTATATGTTACCTGTATTACTATATGTTACCTGTATTACTATATGTTATCTTTATTACTATATGTTACCTGTATTACTATATGTTACCTGTATTACTATATGTTACCTGTATTACTATATGTTATCTTTATTACTATATGTTACCTGTATTACTATAGGTTGCCTGTATTACTATATGTAACCTATATTACTATATGTTACCTGTATTACTATATATTACCTGTATTACTATATGTAACCTGTATTACTATATGTTACCTGTATTACTATATGTTACCTGTATTACTATATGTTACCTGTATTACTATATGTTATCTTTATTACTATATGTTACCTGTGTTACTATATGTTACCTGTATTACTATAGGTTGCCTGTATTACTATATGTAACCTATATTACTATATGTTACCTGTATTACTATATATTACCTGTATTACTATATGTAACCTGTATTACTATATGTTACCTGTGTTACTATATGTTACCTGTATTACTATATTGTACCTGTATTACTATATGTTATCTGTATTACTATATGTTACCTGTATTACTATATGTTACCTCTATTACTATATGTTACCTGTGTTACTATATGTTACCTGTATTACTATATTGTACCTGTATTACTATATGTTATCTGTATTACTATATGTTACCTGTATTACTATATGTTACCTGTGTTACTATATGTTACCTGTATTACTATATGTTACCTGTATTACTATATTGTGCCTGTATTACTATATGTTATCTGTAGTACTATATGTTACCTGTATTACTATATGTTACCTTTATTACTATATTCAACCTGTATTACTTTATGTTATCTTTATTACTATATTGTACCTTTATTACTATATGTTATCTGTTTTACTATATTGTACCTTTATTACTATATGTTATCTGTTTTACTATAGGTTGCCTGTATTACTATATGTAACCTGTATTACTATATGTTACCTGTATTACTATATGTTACCTGTATTACTATATGTTACCTGTATTACTTTATGTTATCTTTATTACTATATGTTACCCGTGTTACTATATGTTACCTGTATTACTATATTGTGCCTGTATTACTATATGTTATCTGTATTACTAAATGTTACCTGTATTACTATGTTACCTGTATTACTATATTGTACCTGTATTACTATATGTTACCTGTATTACTATATGTTACCTGTATTACTATATTGTGCCTGTATTACTATATGTTATCTGTATTACTATATGTTACCTTTATTACCAAATGTTACCTGTATTACTATATGTTACCTATATTACTATATGTTACCTGTATTACTATATGTTACCTGTATTACCATATTCTACCTGTATTACTATGTGTCACCTTTATTACTATATGTTATCTGTATAACTATATGTTACCTTTATTACTATATGATACCTGTATTACTATATGTTACCTGTATTACTATATTGTACCTGTATTACTATATGTTACCTGTATTACTATATTGTACCTGTATTACTATATGTTACCTGTATTACTATATGTTACCTTTATTACTATATTCAACCTGTATTACTATATGTTATCTGTATTACTATATTGTACCTTTATTACTATATGTTATCTGTTTTACTATAGCTTGCCTGTATTACTATATGTAACCTGTATTACTATATGTTACCTGTATTACTATATGTTACCTGTATTACTATATGTTGCCTGTATTACTATATTGTACCTGTATTACTATATGTTACCTGTATTACTATATGTTACCTGTATTACTATATGTTACCTGTATTACTATATTGTACCTGTATTACTATATGGTACCTGTATTACTATATGTTACCTTTATTACTAAATGTTACCTGTATTACTATATGGTACCTGTATTACTATATGTTACCTGTATTACTAAATGTTACCTGTATTACTAAATGTTACCTGTATTACTATATGTTACCTGTATTACTATATGTAACCTGTATTACTATATGTTACCTGTATTATTATACGGTATCTGTATTACTATATGTTACCTGTATTATTATACGGTACCTGTATTACTATATGTTACCTGTATTATTATACGGTACCTGTATCACTATATGTTACCTGTATTATTATACGGTACCTGTATTACTAATACAAAATTAAGATTAGGGTAAACGCGAATCCCTGAATATACGAGAGATGGGATCAGTTGTGTAGGAGGAGTAAGTATTCCCTGTAGCCCTCGATCTTGATGAGGTAAATAGAGTAATTCTTGGTCAAACTCATTGTATAAAGAACGGCCAAACACGTTAGACAGCATTTGATAGGTTGTATGGGCAAACTAAATAGTTATAATGAGTACAGACTTCGCCAAATCCTGACTTTCAATGAGACTGTTGAAATCCCTGTAGCATCAGTTAATTTGTCAATAGCCTGCCATAATTTGAAAACTTACCATACACAAAACAAGCTATTCTGTATCGAATCAATTGAGAGACATGAACACCATTTGTGGGTGATAATATATCTTCTCCTTTTTTTTTACCGATGAAACAGAAAAATATTTGATGAAATTTCGTACTTCAAATCATCATTTCCTCTCGTGGGGATCTGGGTTAGAATAGATCATCAGTACCCTTTGCTTGTCGTAAGAGGTGACTAAATAGGGCGGTCCTTCAGATGAGACCGCAAAAACTGAGGTCACATGTCACAGCAGGTGTGGCACGATAAAAATCTCTGTAACACCGACTCATTTAACACCAGAGTGTTCCACATCTTAATACTTAGATATTTTATTCAACTTAAATAATAACGGCAAACTGACAACTCAATGACTAACGGAATGACTTCAGCTTCTCCATCGTCAAATTCCCATATTTAAGTAGCAATATTCCATTATTACCTGTATGAAAGGTGAAGATAACGAGCAGTGATCAATCTTATAAATCCCATATCCAACACAAAATAGATAGTTGGGCAAACACGGACCCCTGGGCACACCAGAGGTGGGATCAGGTGCCTAGGAGGAGTAAGCATGCCCTGTCGACCGGTCACACCCGCCATGAGCCCTACCTATATCTTGATCAGGTAAACGGAGTTTTCCGTAGTCAAAATCAGTGTGCCACGAACAGTCTAACAATCGGTATGAAACACGTCACACAGCATTTGACCCAATGATGGGTTGTATTGAGTCTGAATTTACTAGGCCTATGAAAGAGTAATGGTATAGAACTCGAAATATAGGGTATCCAAGGTCTCCCATATAAAACAATATACTAGATCGTACACAGTCTAATACACCTAACATAATCTACATTTACCATCCTCCCGAAATTTCGTATAGCCTCCAAGATATGCAGGAGGAATGAATTTAGAAGAATGGCTATCATTTTCTACTCGATTATTTACCTGGGCTCTGACACTGTAGCACTAAACGGAATGTTTATGAATTACATAGAATGTACAACATTGGATATCGTTTTGAAGTTTCCTTACCACAATCTATAAAATAAATACCGTCCAACAGCTCCAAGTAAATTAAACTGTACACCTTGGCACTTTCACTTATCAATTACAACTAATTACCCCAAAAGGATGAAAGAATCCACAACGATTTAGACATCGAATATTAATTTTGATTAATGATGATTCAATATAGATTAGTAACATAAATTATGCTAATAACCTGCCTTTATAAAGATACACAACCCTTATGATGTCTAATTTCATCCAAATTACATAAACACAGGTGCTTGACGTTTTATAATAATAACGGCCCTTTGGGTAATTATTTACAGCTGTGATAAGTGAGAATGCAGACAGTTTTACAATTTTCAGTCACTTGGAGCTATTACGGACTTTATTTTATGAATCGGGGTAGGTAATTCAACTTATAAATGATATCTAATGTTTTATATTCTAAGTAACTAGTTACTGCAATTTACAAACATTGTTAAGTAGTACAGTGACAGGGCCCCGGTAAAGTTCGAGTAAAAATATTATGCATTTTTCTGAATGGTTTCTGCATATCTTGGAAAATGTACGGAAATTCGGGATTACTATGGTAATAATGTAAATTAATCATGTGTGAATATATTGGGATACAGAGAAGAATTATATGTCTTTGGGTTTGTTTTGTTTTGTTTTTTCATCAACGAACCTGCGTACCCTATAATAGGCAATTCGAACCCAGACGATATAATTGTTTGAGGTCTACAGATACACAAATGTTATAAATCAAGGGGAGTCAACTGTAAAACCGTGCGAAATAAAGTTAGCTATCTCATTATCATAACTGACAACAAGTTGTTAAGTTTACTGAAATTATGTGACACTTCGGATGACATCAATTGAATCGTTGGAATTCCCTCTGTCAAATGCTCTAACTGCAAGGTAATCATTATGAGGGCATATATTTAAAATTCTGATAAATATTGGCAATCAAATCATCTTGCACTTTAAATTCAATGTTAGTAATTAACGTTGAAAGTGAAAGTAAAAGTTGTAGAATATTGTTTCTGAATTTACTTTATGTAATGTGAGACTTCCCCCTACAAACGTCTTTTTGATATGTAGATGTAATAACGTAAAGATATTTTACAGGGAAATATAAATTGGGTAATTTTGACGTAAATATGTGCACATGTATTATTTTGATGGGTGAACATATATTATTTTGAATCTTTAAAATGAAAAAAAAAACCTCCAAATTCTTTTCAGCTACAGTTGTACATTTTATGTGAAACGAAATTGATATTGAAAGATAAATAATATCATAGATATGTTTTATCTTCATTAAATTGTGAGTTAACCCACTACTATCCGAATTAATCTAATTAAACACTGTAGTGTAAACCGACCTTTGATAAATAAATAAATCGTTTTCTGCACATACAAATTTACATTAACCTGCGTCACCATTTCTTGTTTTGTTTGCTCAAATCTAAACAGTAAAGGCTAGCTTGTGAAAAGTTTTGAATTAGAGTTGACTTAGCATAGATTAGGAATGATATATAAAAGTACTAACTGGATTCAAAGCATCTACGTTATGGGCCGAACTTATCGTAAGCACAGCAGAAAAACCATGCACCGTGTATTTTCTAACTTTGGTGGTTTCAATTCAGTTTGAAAAGCTATAGGTTTGTCAAATTTCTTCTAGATAAGGAATAAAAGAAAGAGACAATCTACTATTGATAATCATTATGCATGCAAAATCTTATAACGATAACATCTCTAATCTCCATCACTAAAGCATTTTATTTTCGGAGCAAAATCAGAGAATTTTACTGGATTGTGTAATTTTAATGTTTTTTCTCTCCTGTTTTATACAAGGGTGTGACTTTGGGAAGGGAAATAAATACACTAGAATATTTTATGGGGTTGGTAATGGAATTACTAAATGTTACACTATAAACTCGCGTGTGGACCACAAACTACAATATTGTTGTATTTGTAAAATTTTGCGATGGAGAATGACCCTCTTGGTGGACACATTGCATAATACGAAGTCCATGCCAAAAAAGACTTTACAAATGATACGCATGCATAATGCGTATCTTGGCTAATTCAGGAGAAGACAACTAATTTCACTTTTCTAAATTTAGGAATCTTGTCATCA
Source organism: Ostrea edulis (assembly GCF_947568905.1). Lineage (NCBI taxonomy): Eukaryota > Metazoa > Mollusca > Bivalvia > Ostreida > Ostreidae > Ostrea > Ostrea edulis. Next base: position 84,037,103 of record NC_079165.1, on the reverse strand, counting down.
AAGACATTTGAAAGTTTTGACATGCACTAAATCTGACGACAGATGTGTCTAAAATAGAATTTCAAAAAATGATATAGAATTCCACACTTCCTGGAGTTTGTAGAGGGGGCTAATCGCTAATGTGCAGTGCTTTATCTTCTACAGTTTCTATACTTTACGTCTAGATATTATAAGGTATGCATCCGAAATGGCAAATCATCCCCATGTGTTTTATCAAGTTTGCATATCATATACAAAGCATATGACTTCGAAACACTACTAATAGAATAACTTAAAAATGTAGAAGTGATTTTGTTAAGGTTTTTAAGTAGTTAAGAAGAAATGGTACCCATTTATATTTTCTCACTCAATTCATCAGAAACATATATGAATCAATTGGAAATTACCCGATTGTAACCAGCAATGGCATTTTCTGCAACAGTCAAATGAATACGTACTATCATAATTAAAAATCACTGAAAATGCATGCTTACTTACATGCCCGTTGTGTTTTATAATGAAAACGAAAACAGATCGTGTTTTACAGTTTATTTGTACACAGATCTACAAAGACAAACAAGAGCATGATTTCATAAATACGTTACATATTATCGATGTGTCTATTTTTCAGAATTTGGTCTGGTCACCCACCACGAGTGACCGTGCACACCTGAATGCTTGACTGCATTATGTACACCATTTCGCCATACGCGTTCGAATGATATTCTTATGGAGATGATCGCTCCGCACTCCAGGACACATTTACATGATATGATGGATGGTGTTTAGCCTAAAGAAAGAAGTCAAAATTAAATTTTAATATCATTTAAAGTAATGCAAATGTTATATGAGATATTGCAAAAATATATGCAAACCCATATTAACTAGACATTGACTTTAAATTCCAATATCAAAATTAATTTTGTACTTTATTACCTTATTCCTCCTAGGAAGTGAATAAATTATTCAAATAATCTGACATAACACAAAGTTTGTCATGCCATGGATTGGCGGTTTTGTTCTATAGTTTTTGCATTAACTGCTTAATTTCTTGTTTACATCAAAAAGAACTCTTAAATCATCCCTTTTTAAAGGGAACGTGAACACAAAATTGTTAGATTTTATTCTCGTATAAGTTTGTAAAACCACCTCAAAGCACAGACGTTTCCATGTACCGAAGCACATCTTTGTAAAACTACTCACAGTAACATTAAAATCATATTTCCCAACCTTTCACCATCACAGTCTCTCTATGCTCTAAATGGTTGATTAAATCCCCCTTTGTTGAATCCGGGTGGCTCCGGGATTTTGCCCTGTGATAAGGGTTGTGACATTGAATTCATTTTTATAGGTTGTTGCAATTGATTACCTTGTGGGGGTTGTTGCTGATTACCTGACATACGCATGCTCATTTGACCTCCAAAGGGATTTGATCCTTGTCCTGGACCCACTTTCACACCACCACTCATGCCTCCTCCCATATTGTTACTCATGGGCATATTTCCGCCCATATTTCCTCCCATGTTGCCATTCATACCGGCACTCATCATTGGCATGTTCATTTGCCCTGCTAGGGGCGTTCCAGCCTGGTTCATCATCCCGGCGACCATTGGTTGTCCTTGGTTCATACGGGCTTGGTTGTTCATCATTTGGCCTCCCATCTGACCTCCCATCTGACCTCCCATCTGTCCTCCCCTCTGTCCTCCCATCTGACCTCCCATCTGCCCTCCCATCTGTCCTCCCATGATTGGGTAATTTGGATTTTGGCGTTTAGCGGTACCACGGACCACAACAATATGTGAATAATTAGGTTCGTCAACAACAATCTCTGTGGACAAAGCGTTAGGATCGTTTAACTCCTTCAGCTTCCACCTTCCGGTGTAAACCCACTCAAACTTCCTGTACAGAATTCTATAGCCCTCCACAGGTTGATTAGGTGGATCCCATTTGACCCTCAACATGGTCGTGTTGTTTGGTCCTTTAACACGGTCTACAGTGACGTTTGGTGGAACAATCGTTTCTGTGATAAAGCAAAGCACTCTCATGAAGACACAAAACTCAAACAGTAACTATAGGCTTCAGTACATGCATTTTGTATGTATTCTATATTTGCTTACTTCGTAAGGAAAAAATATCAATGAGAAAATAGTTCTTTCATTCAGCGAAGATTACCTCGTTTTGGTGTAGTGAACTGTACTACTGCAGGTTCGCCGAATCCTTCTAAATTTACAGCATACAATTTAAACTCGTGAACCGTAGCGTCATCTGGAAATATACAAAATATTTCATGTACAGGAAAATGACAATAACGTAACTGAACTGTTCTCGTCAGCCATTCACCTACAACACCTCCGTTTTTCAAGATTAATGCCATTTTAATGGTTTGCTCACAACGACAATTTATATGCTATTGACAAGAGATCAACCTAAATAATCTGAATCCCAACGTAGTCTGTAAGGTTCGATTTTCTCTTTTCTGAGAGCTCCGTTTTTGACGCCCCAGTGGAGAGTATAGTTATCCAGTGGTCCATATGTATGATATGGGGGGATCCACTTGATTGTCAGTTGTGGAGGATCTAATCTCGATAATTCGATCTGAACGTTTCTAGGTTGGGAAGGAGCTGAAAAGAGATGCATCGTATTACAAATTTAGACATCAGACTATCATAATAGAGGAAAAGCGGGGGTTTTGTTAGGGATATACAAACCATCAGCTTTAGTGTTACACATAACGACGGCTCCGCCTCCTCCGAATGTTTTCCTGGTTCGTGAAGACGCTTGGAAGTAATAGACAGTGGCCGGCTCGAGATTTTCAATGACAGCTTCTGTGGCAGACGCGTCTGGTGTTTTGTAGAGGAAGAATTCTCTGTATCTACTGTCAGTATAGTTAATATTAAATCCACGAATGATTCCATCGCCCGGCAGAACAAGAGGTTTCCGCCACGTTAACAGAACAGCGGTCTTGTTTAAAGATGTACAGTTCAGGTCAAGAGGGTGGGGTGGATCTAAAACAAACAATTGAGTATCAGGCAAATATCATTCTTAGAGATTACCCATTCCAATAATCAGAATCAATAAACAGGTGTGCATATTATCACATGAAATAGCGTAACTTATTGTGAATGGCCAATCACAGGCGTTTTCATTATATCCGCTAAGAAGGCTACCTTTTCTGCCATTCTATGCATATTTTTGCATCTATGTTTGCATATCTTTGGACTGCATGACCACTACAACTTGAAATTCATGAATTGTTTGTTATGAAAGCCAGGTTTGGTGATTAGCAAGAGCAGATTAAATCTTGGGAGTGGAGGCCCCACTTACTGAAGTCAATGGTTTTGACCTCCACGGGTACACTCCTAGGACCTTCTCCATTGTTAGATCTGGCGGCCACATCAAACTGATATCGGGTTCCTTCAGACAGATCGTTGACGGTGTAGAACAAGTTTGGTGGTTTTACAGTCTCTGTCATTTGTGGAGAACCGCCTTCTTCGCGATAATAAAGCACGTATGATGTGACAACTCCAGCAATATCGGGAGAATCCCATCGCAAAGTCACTGCGTTTGGTGTCGTGCCTTCTATTCTGAGATTCTGAGGCGTGGATGGAACTGTCGTGGAGAAAAACAAAGAACAACATTTGTAATCATGTTTCAATGAACTGTTCATTATTTTTTATATCTTTGTTCATTTGTCAAGAATTTAATTTCACTTATAAAACACAATTTCATTGATTCAGTTGACTTTATCAACATTTCTGTAATACCTTACAAATTTGACTATTATTCGCGTCATATGACGTCCTAGGAATGACGTCACGATACGTTTGGCTTCTCGTGATTGTTTTCACCTTTTTGTATTTATTATGAAGTACCTCAAGTGGGTAAGTAGTTCAATAAAAACAAGTAATATCAAATAGAGATGTAACACAGGGTCCAGATCTGAAGGAGAATAAATCCCTGAAAATGTTTTTCAGAGATGTCTGATTTGTTCAAGGGGCAGTTTTTAGTCTTTTGCATCTAAAATAAGACCAAGATAATTTCTCTGTTTCTACATTTCAGGTCCTGACCCCCGGTCTCTCCTCTGGATCCGCGCACAGTGATCATAGCTTACTAATATCAGGTGTCTCGATGACCTGGGGCACGCTGGAAGCCTCGGTAACTACCCCAGCAACCGTTCCCACTCTAACCTGATAGTTAGATCGCGGAGACAAGTCGGTGATAGAGGCAGAAGTTTGAGTAGCGTCACAAATCTTGAAGACGACCTCACCCTGGGGCTGATATCCGGTCTCGTCAACGGCGGCAAAGTATACCTTATACTGGAGATTGTCTGGGACTGGGTTAGGGGGATCCCACCGAACAATGATGGAGGATACATTGTCGGATGTAGCTGATTCAGCAATGACGTTGGTTGGAGGTGCAGGTGCTGTAAGTATTGTAGAAAACATTTCAATTGTTTACTTTAAAAGCACAGTGTCATGATTTCAGTTACTTAGTATGTCACGGGTAAATCCTGGGAAAATATTGGTATGACTTTTGATTATGATAGTGATAATTCATGTGGATATTTTTCAAAAAACTATCTGGGTTTTGTTTCCGATTTTGACCGTGTTGGCATAATATTGGTATTCATATGAAAACAAAATTGACGACCATAAAAATGCTGCATTCATTGTCATAGTTTTCACAATTCGACGCAGTTGATCGAAACTCGAGTTAACCAATTACCACTTAATGCATTTGATATGAATTTTACCTTGCTCTTCATATTCTATTTCGGTTTTTAAACACCTGGTTTACTGTAAACGAACTCAATTTAAGTTCTAAGAATTGTTTTTGAAATACACACCTATCTTGTTACTTTCACAATGGCTATACTTTCAAGTCAATCATAGGAGACGTTCAAGAATCTAAAGTATACACGCCCTGAACAACCAGCGAACTAATAAGTCCTTTCAATACATAAAATCAACGTAATTGGATAATAAAATATCACATAAAGATGCTTTATTTACAATTTTATGTTAAATTAATAGGATAGAACTAAGGTGGTTATTCGTCGATATGATCACCTACTACACGCTACATCAATAACGGGAAATGAATGAAATATGCACGGAACATAAAAACCGCATTGTTCTGTACTTGTGTCCCCGGGGCCTGATAGTACTGGGCTGGAGATTACTCGTCATTATGACTACACGTGTTCTCCGTCGTAAATATTCTTGACGTTTGGGCACACGCGCGTTACATCTTCACGAATGTGGTGCAATTTTCAGAGCTTATGAAATATATTGTCTCGTTTTAACGTTCATGTTACCCATGCGGAGATTATATATGTGTGTATCATTACATTAAAATGGCAGGATGAGGTAATGTCTTGACCCCAGATATACATGTATGACCTCTCTTTATGAGTGTTACCTATGCTATCAAATAATACACTGTGTCATAGTGCTAGCTTAATGTTAAAACCAGGACTAGTCATCAATTTGCCCTTTGCTGTAGAATTAATAAAATTTCTTTAAAACATTATATATATATATATATATATATATAAAGAAATGACATAACCAAGACATGAACAATGAATACCAATGTTTTGTTCATGTCGTTGGTCGTTTTAGAGTTTTACTCTTTTATCTGTGCTCGTATCTGTATTCACTGTATTCAGATATGACTGATTGTTTATTATATGTATCCAGCAACAGCAAACAAACAAAAAATAATGAAAGGTTATAGGTGAAAAAATACTTTAAAGTGTCTTTTTAATGTATTCAACAAAATGACATGTCTTTGAAATATGTATGCTTCCTTTTTTGTAACATGAAACAATGTGCCTTTGGGATCGATGCAATTTGTATGTAATTTCACTAGTTAGTCAAATATGTCATATGTTTTTATTGTTTTAATGATATTTCAATCTCATCAAACGTTTCAGGGGCAGACAACCGGGTTCACAGTAGTCGTTTGTCTGTTCCGTTACAACTTGTCATATCATTTATCAAGGTATAAAATGTGACATTATGGTAGACCAAGTCCATGCATTTTAATTAAATAGATGTCACGAATCCGCCTAATATGAGAAATTAAATTGACATCTAATACGAGCTAAGCGAAATCTTAAAAAACCATTAAAAAGGAATTAAAATTATTTTCAGCGAAATATAAATCCCTTGCTGCGCTCTCCTATGCGTAAATTTGAATAATGTTTCCTATAATTGTTTTATTTTTGGGACGTTTCATAAATCCTATGAAAAATCATACAGGTAACCTTTTCTCCTTTCGTTAGGTTGTTGAGGTAGCAATACACGAATAATTGTAGCGTATAGTCGGTCATAAATGACAACGCACCTTGCCTGTTTTAATCGCTCGCTTGAGCAGACCAAAATTATAATGAACAGAGAAAACGACTGGGGTCTCACAGACAAGGCCGGGATTGTGGTACAAAAATGGACACAAATATCGCTGTTTCTTGTCAAACACGGACAATCCACGTCAACATCAAACAGAGCAGTACTCAACATAGAATTCACATAGCTTATGCTGTCACGGACCTCGTGTTTTACTTGCATCACAAAAACGCCGGTTTGTGAGCAGTGTAAAATGTCCAAACTTTGGATCATATATAAAAGTATTATAATATTCAAACCAAATTGGTTTGTAGACTTTGAATACATATAAAGATACATTGTACAAACCAAAATGGCTTTCAGAATTTGTGCTTAAAAAATACAAAAACTGCAGAGAGTAGAACTTTTAAAATATTATATAACATCCGTTTTAAGTGGATGAAATTGATCCATTCTGAATTCTATTGGTACTTACGTGCCGGTGCGTTCGGGCACCTGTTCATCTGTTTGGTGAGGGACGCCGTGGTATCCTCCAACACACGTAGTCTTCCCTCCACCTCATCCACAAACGAAGAATACGCAACATTGGCGGAGGGGGGCACACCGGGTCCAGACGGAAGTCCCTGTTTGGTCATCTCGGCTTGTACGATATCGCTTAAAATTCGAGCATTCATCATTATTTTGTCTATATGATTTTGAATGGCCATAAAATTATTTTGTGCATAAAGTTGTTGGAAGCACACACACATAATCACAAATAATCGAAATCCTACGGAATTCACCATTTTGGACAAATGTAACAAGTGTATAAAATCCTTCTGTACAAAATATAAATGATAAAAAAATGTGCGGTGAAGAAAATAAATGGAAATTATTCAACCATCATCAGTTACGAGGTGTCATGGCTATATCTGCCATATCCGAAGACGGTTGCCCGCTCACGAGTGTCCAGCTTTAAGCAATAGTAGTATATGATCTACAAATATAAGCGCTATTGTTGTGACGTATACTCTGTTTTCTTGATTCCCTGGGCTATTTGTAGGAAACAGCGATAACATTAGGCATACAGTTGGAGCTCAGTCCAGTCTTTGGTATAACACTTCAGTACTTATGCTAATACGGTGTCATTCATATACAAATTTATGCTACCAGTCAAACTTGAGCTAATGCATAATAATTGTGTAGTTAAATGTAATTTATTTTGTGGGATTCAGGATTTAATTGTAGCAATAAAACTGTATCAAAAAAAAAAAATGAATAGCGACCGATGAAATATATGCCTACAGAATAAAGTGTATTGAAATCTACCTAATTTAGATATTAGCATTCTTAGTGGCTTATAGTTTTTAAAAAATGCAAATTTAGTCCTTGAAAATTATGACACCTTGTTTATTGATAATACAGAAATCATTATGTATACATTTCTGCGAAAAAATATTATTCTTCATCCGCATGTTTTGTAAACTGGTTCTCCAAAAGTGAGTATTTGAAATCCCCATCAGTATTCATCGGCTGGACCACGTGACAACACAGTTTTATTAATTTGCTAATTTTGTAGATTTGATGCAGTGGTCTCTGTAATTTTTCACGGATATTGAAGTTTCATAAATGAGATTAAACTTTATGTAAATCAAAGAATTTCTTAAATGAGATTGAATATTGCGCAAAATGAGAATTTTCATGACTGAGATCAACTTTTGAGCATATTTTGAAAACTCCTAAATAAAATCAAACATTATGGAATTAGAAATTCATAAATGAGATCGAGTATTATATATACACGTACATTACGACATTCATAAATGAGATCGAGTATTATATATACATTACGCCATTCATAAATGAGATCGAGTATTATATATACATTACGACATTCATAAATGAGATTGAGTATCATATATACATTACGACATTCATTAATGATTGGTTGGTTGTTTGTAGATTGTTTAACGAGAATTTTCCACTCATGGAGACGTCACCATTGCTGGTGAAGGGCTGCAAAATTTAGGGCCATGTTCGACGCTTGCAGCCTTTGAGCAGAGAGGGATCTTTATCGTGCGATACCGGTTGTGACACGGGTTTTTGCGGTCTCATCCGAAGGACCTCTCCTATTAGTCGCCCCTTACGACAAACGGGGGTTACTGAGGACGTATTCTAACCCGTATCCCCACGTGTAAATTCATAAATGAGATCAAGCATTATGTAGATAATGAAATTCATGTGAGCTCAAATATTACACGAATTGATAAGATTAAACATATGAATTAAGAAAATTATAAATGAGATCAAATCTTATACAAACTAGGAGAATTATATATAAGATCAAACATATAAATTTTAAGAAATTCTATATAAGATAAGATATATAGATTAAGAAATTCATGAATAAGATAAGATATTATATGAATTAAGAAATTCATGAATAAGATAAGATATACACTGTGTAAATTAAGAAATGTATAAATGAGATCAGAGTAAATAAAATACGATGGAGTTTTAATTTGAAATGGAACAATTAGAATTCACCGTACAAAGCTACACTTTGACACTTTCTAACACTTATGACAAACTTTAACCTGTCACATATTACAGGTAGAAATCAGATTGCATCTTTCTTTTATAAAATGATCCAAAGTCGATTTCTCACACACATATAACTCTTGGCATACGAAGCGTGACTAAATATTGTGACGTAAATCTTAATTAATTTTAAATGTTCAACTTCATTCAAGTTAGAAAATGTATAAAATGTATGTTTTGTTTGTCACTTTTAGCATGGGCACATTACTCGCGGTAACGAGGTGTCACGCATTTTGTCCGAGCACGACTTGACGAGCTGAAGATCACGAATCGTTTGTGTAAAAGATGTCATCAATGAATGCGGTCCTTGCACGACTCTTGTCGGTGTGGGAAGATGGGACGACACATCATCTAATGCTTTTATGATTGTTGATGTCTCTATCTTGTACTGGTGAGAATAAAAAGAGTAAAAAAGGTTATGCCGAATGGGGGTGCTTCTGGCGTATAGAAAATAAGGATATCACTCCACAAGGCCCATTGTAAACACTATCTGTGTCAATACAATTTTACAACCAATCAGATTTTATAACTATTTTTTTCCGGGAAAAAGGGCTCTTATGAATATAATTGACAGAGGAATTGATAAAACCTTACTGCTACGGCTGTAAGAGTACTGTCAATTAATATCAAATGAAAAGTGCATGGCCTAAGTTACCCTTATTCATCGTCACGAACTGCATGAAAAACTACCAAAAATATTTTCATTTTGTAGTTTTTGTACACATTCTTCTCTGCGAGATTCACTCCGTGAAATTGTCATAGATGATTCATATACGCATGGATCATAGGATTGGTGCCTCTGCAAAATCTCAATGGATTTGAACCAATTAGAATCCGTGTTACATATTCGTAACTTTCCTCAGAAATCAACAAACAAGGGTGACATTTCCATTGTAAACATTGAAAATGTTTGGTTATTTTATTTCCTTTTGTTAGATCGACAGACAATGTTTGTATGTTGTGGACAAATCAACTTAAAAATTATTCCATTTCGAAAGATTAAACAAATCATAGAAAAATAGAACTCCCTCGGTTTTTAAGAACTTAATTTATCGTGTTCAATAGTTAGTTCCATTGTAGGTAATGTTCGTCGTTTATCATTGCTTAGCGTCAGCAATATTCAGTTATATTAATGGAATAATATTTACATACAGTTAACCACGGAACCTAAATTCAAAAGCACCAAACTCGGAATGACGTCAGCATATTATAATGAAACCCACACGTATCCATATTCAATGAAATGTTGCTTCTTTTTGAGACGTGACCTTATCTATCATAGTGAATGGTGTGGTCCTGCTTTTAAAAAAAGCCGAAAAAGATTTTTCTTGAAATATATCGTAAAGTTTTTATTAGATCAATATCGTTTCATTGAACTTGATTGATTGATTGACGATTGTTTAACGTCCCTCTCGAGAGAATATTTCACTCATATGGAGACGTCATCACTGTTGGTGAAGGGCTGCAAAATGTCGGCCTATGCTCGGTGCTTATGGCCTTTGAGCAGGGAGGGATCTTTATCGTGCCACACCTGCTGTGACACGGGACCTCGGTTTTTGTGGTCTCATCCGAAATAAAGAATATAAAATATACCTGTAAATGCACGTCGCATTGATTCTAAGCAATAAAGTTATAGACGGTCTCCTTTCATTCAACTAATTTATTTGCATTTCAATCTAGTCGCCGATGACTTTGACCTTTGAGAGAGAATTTAACCATTTTTCTGTCACTTCACGAAAGAAGACAAGCAATTTCAGCATGTTTTCAATTATGAAATGTAATAAAAGCACACAATATAGGGAAGATAACTAGTTTGTCTAGAATGCTTTGCGTAGTATTCGACGTGTGAGTTGATATCATGACATGTTATTTTATAAATATCTGTACAAGTAGTCATTCTGTTCGCCACAAATAACTCAAATCGTTGCTATATACACAATTATTTGATTTTTTTTATGAAGACTTAATTTAATCTGAGAGCTGAAGGTAACCCGAAGAGGCAGAAAAACAATTTACCTAAGCCCAAAATGTTTTTTTTTTAAAGTTGTATAACACAGTTATTGATGTTTGTTTTGGTGGATATAAGAAATTGTCTACATCGACTTCAATATCATATTTCTTGGATCAACAATTCCTTTTATTATTTGATTAAATAATTCCGAGCTTTCTGGTTGGCTGAGATGAAACTTACAAGAAAAAATAAAACTTTCTATTCACCTCCACATGCCTGCTACATAAAGACATGCATAACATTTGATTTTTGTAACATCGAAAGAAATGAATTGGTAATTCATAAATTTATTTATTTAATTTAGTCATCTAATGAAACTTTGCGTCTTTAATCAATTTCAACTAAATATTGCACTCTAGGTGTAAACAAAGATGGCCGACGAGGTATCGCTTGGTACGCTATAGTGGCCTGCTTCTATGTTTTAAAGTACTCAATCATATAACAAACAAAATATCGCGTCTCTAATCACTTTAGACCAGGTTTTGCACTCTAGCTGTTAACAAAGATGGCCGAACAGATAGCTTTTCGTAGTCTCTAGTAGTCGATTTCAATATTCAAGTCATTCAACCATATCATGGGATAATTATTGATATTTTCTCGGTGGATACATTGATTAGCTACCTGACGAGTTCCGGAGAGCGCGGTCAATTTTAAACCTCGAGGGTAGCTAAATCATCGTATTGACCTCGAAACTGAAAGTTGAAAATAACTCTCATAACTCCTATAAGCAGTACAAAATAGATAGTTGGACAAACACGTACCTCTAGATATACCAGATGTGGGATCAAGTGCCTAGGAGGAGTAAGCATCTCCTGTCGACCGGTCACACCCGTCTTGAGCTCTATGATTGATCAGGTAAATGAAAATTTAAATAATTGTATGATATAAACCCCCAACAAAAGTCTGCAAGTATATGATATTATTCAACCGTTTGCAGCAATCTATTATATTTCTTTTCTTTGAATGTAAAATTGTATTAAGACACCGTTTGCCAGATGCAAAATAAGAAGAATGTTTTGAAAGATTTGCAAATCTACAACTATTGATTTTATTCCCTTGTTTTGTATATAGTGGGTTCCATTTTCTAACACTTTGACAATAAGATCCGCCCAAATGGTTGAGCGAAATTTAAAATTCTCTGTGAAGTATGACGTGGTGCACCTGAATTGCACAACCTGTTCCGAAGTCGAATACTCGTGACGTTAATTTCACTTTCTAATGATGATCGTGCTGGGTTTTGTTTTATGAAAGTAATAAAAGGTCTACAAAAATCGTTGTTTTAACCACGAAGATGAAAACAGTGGCCATTAATATAACTGAACGTATTTACATTTCATGTTTTAATTTGACACTCCATGCACTTTGTAAAGTTACTTAAACTATTCATTATACATGTATCAGATCTTTGAAATCGAAATACATTATAGTATGTCGGTTTTGGTGGTTTTGTTTGTTTATAATGATAGTAAAATAATTCATGTTTGAAACATTATCTATCATAATTTGGGTTTAAATCATATATGCATACAGGTAGTGAAATAACGTAACATTTCCTCTCATCTCGTACAGCAGTGTCAGCAGGGGTCATCAGATGTGTAAAAGGAGGGTAGTTCTAAACCATTTGACCTGCTTTGTGAGAACAGAAGTGCACCATGAGGACAAACATCCCGTCCCTCATAAACATAACCCACAGAGTGTGAATTAGATTAGTGGGGGCAGATGTTGTGGGGACATCTCCCTACAGATATTATCTCTCTGAAACATTTTTTTTTTTTTTACAATTCGGAAGAGAATATTGAATAAACTTTTATAGATATCTCTATAACTACCAAAGATAATATATTTTATTACAATAATATAGGTGTGTATTCTCTACGGGTCGTTATGAGGACGTCCTCACTTAACAGGTTCCCTGAGAGAGAGAGAGAGATTAACGAAGCCGACATGTATAATTATATATGGATATTTTTTATGGTACTACATTAACCTTAGTTTACATCATGATAATCTTCCACAGAATAAACAAACTCGTCTTGACAAGATCTGTCTTTGTGTCGAGATCGTGATGTCCATTCACGGACGACATAAATATACAAAGGAATCTTTATAAAATGATTTGACGAACTTTGGTCCCTAGCATTAATTTTACAATCGATCATCCAGAAGAACTGCGTAATTACGGATCCAAGTTTCCGTACATATAATTTCAAAGGTCTGAATTTAACAGATTTATTTGTAACATAATGGATGTGTGAAATGTATAGGCACTTGGACATTACACAGAAGCATACGTTTCTTATAAGCTGAATAATGTACGAATTAGTCAGGGCGTAGGTACATCTGAAATGCAAACATTTCTTAGTCAATTTTCACTGTCACTATGTGGACGTTGTCAGTTCTCGCCCTCTCATTAATATATAATGAGATCCAAATATGAAGTTTAATTATTTACAGCCAGCGAACGAGTTGATACAATGAGGCACAGGGCAACAACATTGGCTTTCGTTTATTCATGTTCCGATAATGAGGGTACCTTAACGTGAAGTTTTGGTGCAGACACACAAATTGAGTTTTGCAACATAATTTTCTATGATTTTACGTAATTATAAAATATTTTTTTCGAATTATATCCTTTTCACTTATTAATAAAAGATATAGATTAATTTGTTTAAGAATTGATAGATGTTCTAAAAGATTTAGAAATATTCATATTGTTGATAGCATGATAAATCGGAGATTGGCACAATAATAATAATGATAATTCATAGCAATCTAATAATTATCATAGGACATAATTATTTGATTTGCACAACTGATTGTGCCTTTTTTTTTCATTTCAGAAAACTGAAAAGCTGAAAGGTACATTGTTTTCTAAGAACTAATGTAATATGATAAGAAGAAGAGAAAGAAATAGAAGGGAGGAGAAAGCCTTAAACGGACTGATCCTCGAATTTCTCAAATGTTTTGTTTTTTGCATCTGATTATTAGAATTTACTGTCTAATGTGTTTCAAAAGTTTCACAAAAACATAAGGTTACATATCATGACAGAAACTCATTATAGAGAGTTTATTATTAATTTTGTGTGTAAACAACGTTTGAGGTTTGAAATTGTTGGCACAGTTTAAAATTTGTGGTTTTAATGATATATATCACATTTCAAGTATCCTTTAGGTAAATTGTGCCATTTAAAAGTTAAATTTGTGTTTGTGCAAAGTTAGGATGCTTTAAATTTCATTAGTTTGTATACATGCATAAGGCCTGTGTCTTGTTTACGTAACAGAGTTAGGGCTAAAATATTGCTCTTTAGAAGGTCCAAATCTTGGTTGTCAATTTTAACTGATTAATAATTTTAATGTTTGATATCAAAAATGAAAAAAAAGAAGTTTATATTAAAAATGTTAATCATCCCATTAAAGTATTTTCGTTTGTATAAGTTCTTGCCTGGGCATTAGATCATTTTATCGACTTTATGGTAAGAGAGGTTCAACATCTTGACCCAGAAAGATCAGTGAAATTCGCCACTAGGGTCTAATTTTCCAGGATGCTATGCACTCTTAATATTAAACTGAACATGTGTTTTATAGAATTGTCCGTATACGTCCCCAGATCGTTAGGAAATCTCCAAATCGATAGAAAATCCCGCATTTTACGTAATGATGCCCAAGAAGATTTGCATATAAACACAGAATGTACAGTGTAACGGTGAACAAACGCTGAAGGATTTGGGAACGAACGCTTTTGATTCTGGTGGGTGATCGAATGCTGGACGGTTCTTGGTGAGACCGAAACGATGAGAGAGAGAGAGAGAGAGAGAGAGAGAGAGATCTCAAATCGACATATGCAAATCACGAATGAATGACTGAATCATGAATGAAAATCAATATTTTTAATTCAAACATATTTTATTGAGAAACTCAACAGGATTGGGCAACAGGCAGAGCCTATGTAGGCCCTCTCCCAAATACAAAAGTCAAGTACAAAGGTATGATATAAAGGTATAAAGAGGATTTTTAAAGATTTAACAATATTGTAATAAGGTTTACATGAAAATAGTTAATAAGAGTTTTGTTGAATTTTGCTATGAATTGATTTTTTATAGATCAACATGTTCTACACATACTTACATAACCCTCCACCTAGAGTCACACACATACATAAATACATATAATATAGATCAATACTAAGGTAGATCAATCCAGCCCGTTAGAAGAAAAATGAAAATAAATAATTTGTAAAGAAAAAATATTTTTTTTAAAAAAAATCAATATTGATAACAAATAAAACGTAGTCAATATATCTAAATGTCGAGTTGAAGACCAAAGTAAGAGATATATTTTCTTCTCACGTAGAAGATTATAAATATATTCTGCATGATAGACATATATAAACAGGTCAGCTAATAAAGGAGCACAATTTGTGCCCTGGGAATTCCAACAGACCATTGAGATCACCAAATATTACGTAGATATCGTCATTGAGGAACCCCAGCATTGACAATAATATCATCTTCAGAGTACATTGTACTTGTGTGTAGAATCAGAGTGGTGTTTAACAAAGTATTTTGGATGACTAATCACGAGATATGAATATGTCTGTGTTTCATTTTTATTACAGAAGCAGCTGTCTATGATGTGAAAAGGTCTAGTTTTTAATCTAACGTATTTTAAAGGTAAAACATTTGACATTTTACTGTTAGAAAATCAGTATTTCAGAATGTTAGATGAATCGACGGCTGATCGCTTGATGGTGGTTTTCGCCAAGTTAGCAATGGATATTACAATTAGGTGTCGTATACGGCGTTCACACGCCAGTCACTTTTATACCTGTGATCGCGTGACAGTTGATGTAAAGTATATTCTATTCGAATAACAACGTATATTATGTGCGATCTTTTTGTTACAAAAAGATTCGAGAAATCGTATCAATTCGTCTCCTTAATTATCATATTTGCATATAGTTAGTTTGACATATTTAATTATTATATTTACACAAATCATAATACATTTATTAAGGAATGAAAATTTTAGAATAGCGAATTGACGAAAAATACCAGGGTTGACGTTTCAAGGATGTGTGGTGACAGTTTTATTGGTAATGTAAAATTTAAAATAAAAGCAAAGTTTCAAGGAGAGATATTACTAATCCTTCTCTTTTGGACAACTTGTGCTCTATCTATGAAATCTGTAAAGCCTCGGATATTTTGATCAACTGGAATTCTTATATTAGTCAAGTTAATGTTTTAATGTCCATGTTTGGGTAAATCCAGAACGTAAATCGTTTAAGGAGTCATAGTGGCTGACTTCTTTTTGAAACTTGAATGAAAATATATTACATATCTTATTGAAAGTAGACATTAACGGCAAACTGACAACTCAACTGTATGACAAACAGGATGATTTCAGCTTCTCCATCGTCAACTTCCCATATTTATGTAGCAATATTCCATTATCACCTGCATATGGTGCTTATATCTCTCAACTGATTCGATAGGCAAGAGTTTGTTCTGTGTATGGTCAGTTTTTAAATCGAGGCAAGCTACTGACAAACAAGTTGATGGTACAGGGGTTTCAACAGTCGATTAAAGTCTAAGAGTCTGATGATGATTTATTCTCATAAACCAATGTACAAAAAGGTATAGAGAAATACAAATACTACAGTATACAATACACAAAGTCAGTATCCAGAGTAGAAGAAAAGGTATAGAGAAATACAAATACTACAGTATACAATACACAAAGTCAGTATCCAAAGTAGAACAAAAGAGAAAAAGAAAAAAGAAGAAAGAAAAAACAAAACATATACATACATACACACACATATACACGCACACCTATGCATATACTGTACATAAAGAACATGTACATGATGCAATGTACATATTCTGGAAGACTAGCGCATGAAAGTTAAGTAATCAAAGTGTTGATATAAGTGATAAATTTACATAATATTTTCAAAGTGATAGTATTTTTAGATTGGAACAAATTTTTGTATTTAATAATATTGACATTTGTTCTGTTTTCCAAACTAATAAAAAGATTTCTGTACAAACGTAAGTGTGGACAAACTAAAATATAATGAAACTCATCTCCTAAGTCATTTTGTCACAAAATATGCATTTTCTTTCAACATTTTGCCATCTACCGGTTTCTATCACTAATTTATGGTTACAAGTTCTAAATCGACAAAAAGTTATTCTGTCTTTGGTATCGAATGTATCTAAATAATCTTCAAAGCCAAAGTTTTTTAAATATTCTATAGTTTAATCCCTTTAGGGAATTTGAGACATCAAATTTCCAGGTTTGCTGAAATTGGTCAAACAATCTACGTTTCACACTTTCATTTAACCTCTTTTTGTTAATCGGGTTCTGGGACATGGAAATATTGCTGTATCCTGATGAATCTAAAGTATGTTTTATACATAATAGCCATTTTGAATTAAATTCGTTTAAAATGTGTTTATTATATATAATACAATTAAACGTAATGTAATTGTATTAATAAATGACCCTCCAAGTGAGAATACAACACCTAAATATACAAATTCTTTTACGATTTCAAGACTTTGAGTATCAAATTTGAATCTACATTTTGGCGTTCTTCCATTTGAAAAAACCATAACTTTCGTTTTATTTATATTAACTTTAGCTTCCATATTTTGCAGTATTCACAGAACCAGCCAAGTCGTCAGTATTTAGCAAATTATATGGTCATTATAACGATCTAGTTTGCCAATACAACCTATTATTGGGTCAAATACTGTCTGACTTATTTCATACCGATTGTTGGACCGTTCTTGACACATTGATTTTGACTACGGATAATTTCGTTTACCTGATCAGGATACAGGCCTCACGGCAGGTGTGTTCGGTCGACAGGGGATGCGTACTCCTCCTAGGCACCTGATCCCATCTCTGGTGTGTCCAGGGGTCTGTGTTTGTCCAACTATCTATTTTTTATTGCTTATTGGAGTTGTGAGATTGACCACTGTTCGTTATCTTCACCTTTCATTAGCAATACATCTACAGTATACATTTATTTCTTTTAAAAACAATTGCCTAGGTGGGTAGCTCACTAGGATACCATTTTGGTCTGCTGAATTGTAATGCGTGCGTTCGAGTATAGCAGGGGTTTTTAATTTTCAGATTTCTACTTCCTACTAAAATTGCATTTTTCAACTAAATAAGGTAAATATGAAAATGTTCAATTTCAAAATATCATTGTAAATATCCCCCACTTTCCATCCATGTCAGATTTCTCTGGTGTGTTACTCCTTAACGATGTCTACTAAATTGATGGACTGATTTACGTCGGGAAAAACTAAGGCTTCACTTAAGAAAAGAATATTCAAATTAACAAAGGAGGTAATCAACTTCTGTATAAACAGTTTAAGTCCCCAGATTATTCCATTATGTCCATGACGGTCAGAATTCATTTTTATTAAATACCATAAAAAAAAAAATATAAACTCCAACACCCGACTTTATGTACTGCATTTCCATGTGGATGCAAATATAACATCGATCTTTCAGGTCCACAGTGTAATAAAGTGAATAAAAAGTGAAGATAACGAACAGTGATCAATCTCATAACTCCTATAAGCAATACAAAATAGAGAGTTGGACAAACGCGGACCCCTGGATATACCAGAGGTGGGATCAGGTGCCTTGGAGGAGTAAGTGAGAACGTGATGGATTGGGGATTTTTAACAATATATGGACACAGACATCGGTCGTATAATCACTATGTAACATTTGATCACTTTTATCAACAAACAATTAGGTCTCCATCATCCATCGGTTCTTTGAACTGTAATAGGCCAATGAAGGAATATATGCTGTAAATGTAAGCAAAATTCTTAATCATAAAGTTCAGTCTCCTATTCCACCATATTTTCACTTTGTATTTCATACAAATATATTTCTATTATTGCATTCAAACCTTTTAATTACAAAGAGACTATACATCGCCTAGATATATCTAACATTTTAATCAAAATCCTCACAAGTCTGCTTCTTCATGCCACCTGGACATGTCGTTAATAATGATGTAACTTGTGTTGAAAATGACGACCACAAGTTACCCATTCTAACAGGTCCAATATTCAGAGAACCCGATCTTTCCGTTAGCGATAGAACATCCTGTCGAAGATTATCCCAGACAATGGGCTAAATATGGAAAGACAGACCTTTATAGAATAGATAAAGTGTATATTGAAATTTCGTATCGGACAAGTAAAGGCTAACTGCTTACCATCTATCCCTTTGTGAAAGGATTCGACCGGTTACACGAAGAATATGCACTGGCTCCAGCTTACAAATCTTGTAACAAAATAGTATTTGTTAAGACTCATTATTACAACTGTATTTTAGAAGAAGGTGGGTTGAAGTGATGAAAGAATTAGATGGGTTATATAATGAATATGTACAGGTTCCAGCTTCCAAGACGAACTTTGCTTTTATTTCACATTTTATAAACCAGGTGATATAACGTATACTAACAATACCCTTTG
Source organism: Ostrea edulis (assembly GCF_947568905.1). NCBI lineage: Eukaryota > Metazoa > Mollusca > Bivalvia > Ostreida > Ostreidae > Ostrea > Ostrea edulis. Next base: position 84,017,673 of record NC_079165.1, on the reverse strand, counting down.
AAAGGAAGAAAGTCTTCAAAAACATTTTAGTATCGCACTCAACAGGACGAATGATACATGTATATGAGATATCGTACCTGTTCTGGATTCCAAAACTTGATAGAGGTACATTGCAGGATCAAATGTTCGAACAGGTCCTTGTCTGTATTCCCATAGAAATAATAAATGTTGTAGAGGAGAAACGTCAAACGTACCATGTCACAACATACAAGGCAGGTGTGACTGGTTAACAGAGGATTTTTACTCCTTCTAGACACTTGATCCCACCTCTGATGTGTCCAGGGGTCCGTGTTTGTCCTAGTCTTTATGAGATTGATCACTGCTCGTCTTATTCACTTTTTCATATTCAGCAAGTGGTGTAAATCAATTGTAGATTCTCAAAACTTCCAAAGAACTTTAAGTAAATTTGAAATCGCAATTTTTTTCCAATTTCAATAACATCAAAACCTACTTTTCAACACTTCATACAACCATTTTTCACATGATAGACAGCTATCTTTTCAATAAAAATGGAACTCTAAAATATTCATATTTTGTGATCATGCTTTAAAAATGTTAAACATCACTCTGATCCTATGCACATATCGATATCAGGAACATGCTGGAGTTTCTCAACATCTATGTAGTCTTTGAAGGCCAGGTCTTCAAACAGTGTTGGAATTTTCATGGACTCAAATTGTGTCATCTTCATTAGCTGAACTGAATTCTTATGAAGCAGAATTCCTTCATACACATTTATATGGCTACGTCAACAGTTTTCAGACCGTATGGAACTTTAATGAATATTTGAAGGTATGTCTGTACACAAATAAGTAGGAAAATATGTTAGGAATTTTCTATATCAAATTTATGAGACGGCCATGTAAGGATTTAGCGATATAAGTCCTCAACCGTGCACATTTTTTTTTCTGCGCAGTAAATCGAAAGTTTTTATAAGGGGTGGATCTATAGCTACATATATGATCTGTCGCAATATTTTATTTTCTCAGAGAGCTACAGTTCTGCAGCTTATTATGTCTCCCCTTTCCAGAAGGGGAGGGGGGGGGGCATATTGATTTAGTGTGAATTCTTGTTCCGCTTCTCATACAAAGTTTGTCTGGGCCATAACTTTTGGCATAGGCCTTTAATATTTGGTATGTGGGTATACCATGATAAGACAGTGTGTCACGTACTATTCTTGATGATAGTTGACCTTGACCTTTTATGTAATTGCCATATAATATATTTTGTGGCATTTTTGTCCGGACCATAAGTTTTTGGTCTTTTGGCATAGGCCTTTGATATTTGGTATGTGGGTATACCATGATAAGACAGAGTGCTGCGTGCCATTTTGATAATTTTTGACCTTAACTTTTTATAAAAAGGTCAAATAATAGAATTTTTAGGCATTTTTTGTCCGGACCATAACGTTTTTGTCTTTTGACTTAAGCCTTTGATATTTGGTATGTTGGTAAGTTTAATTTACTATCATATGTTCACAACACTGTTACTTGGTTGAAACACATGACTGTTATGCACCGTAACCCTTAATTTTTCACTTTAAAGGTACTCCCTAATGATGTTAGGAAAAGCAATAGAAGGGGAGTGCTAAAACAATTCTTCCTAGTTCTCTTCTAAAGCCGGGCGCTTGACGAAGGAACAGTCACTACCAATGGTAACGTCTATCTTGAATTTGAAGTGGCGCCGGGACCGAGAATTGGGTCTCCTGGTTTCAAAGCGAGCTACCTGACTAATGAGCGCGATTGGTATATACATACAATTTACTGAAACCTACAAACATGTAGTAAGAATCGCAAGTGGTAATTCCCCTGCAACTAAGATGATTAGAATATGTAGAACTGTGGATGCGTGAAGTGGAGCATCCCTCGTAAGGGTCCCAAATCATAAAAGATATTTTCTGTCCAAGAGTAAATATATGAGTACCACTCAATTAGATGAAAGCAAATATTTTCATATCAATTATATCGCATTCAAATTTGTATCAATGGAATACGCCGGTTTCGAGATACGTCCGAGTTATTTCCCTTTGGAGAACTCTCGTACATAGTAAGGCGCGAAAGAATTTGTTTACTCGCGGGAGTGGGACAGATATTCATCACAGTGTAAGTGAATGTACTCAGTAAGTTTCCCATACGCTGTTTGATGACCCGAATTCGACTGATACACAAACTAAGTAAGTGATAAGTATTTAGGGAGTAATTAAATACATAGAATTCTTATCCTATCACGTTATTTCGCTGGTCATAAGTACCATATCCAAGATATTTCTTGCAAATATGACATTGTTTGTATGTTTCCTCTTCGGTAAAACATTTCTTTCGATAGTATTTAGTATTTCCCACATTTACATATTTAAAGAGAAACACAAGATAGAAAGTACATCAAATCACCAGAATGTTATCGGGGCACTAGTGTTTTTAAAAATGGCACAAGAACTCTGTTGAGGGAATGACATTAGAACCGAAGATGGGAAGGCCATAAAAACGAAAATAACGACCGCAAAATCCTGAAGGTAAATAACATCATGTAATGGATGAAAATGAAGTTTGTGCGCCGACAGTTATGAACATATGTTTTTATTTGCGTTCTACATCATTGTGAAAAAGATATCATTATGAAACTTTGTTTTAAAAACCATAAAATGATGGTTTTAAATAACAAAACAAAATTTGTATTTTTTCCCTATTGAATAAATGAGTTATTAACATTGTCTACAACTTTTTGGGACAACCCTTGTACAAACATTTATAAATTTGTTTCCAAATCATGTAGTAGATATACTTCTAGGTGGTAGCAATGATCTATCCAATGACGTAAATTTTGATTTTTTTTAAAAAGCTTCTTTTGTGTATATAGAAACAACTGACAGATTCTAATGCGAATAATAACAAGATGTATTATATAGACGCTCCGTTTTCCTGATAAAGATATAGTACTCACGGCGGGTGTGACCGGTCGACAGGAGATGATTACTCCTCCTACGCACCTATGAGATTGGTCACTGTTCGTTATCTTTACCTTTCATGCATGATTAAGATTTCCCATATTTCAGTTGTCATGGTGATATGTATATTTTATTGCTTTCTTTTTTGTTTTCTATGCTTTGTATATATGTTGAGGAGAGCATATTCCTAGCCCAGGGGCTGTTTGCGATCCTCGTTAAATAAATAGAGCATTAAATCAAATCTACAAGATACAAGGATCACAAGTCCACCCCATTCAAAGATCTCAGGTTCATAAGATACAAGATTTCCAGATCCACAATAAACAAAGATCTCAGGTTCATAAGATACAAGCTTTCCAGATCCACAACATACAAAGATCTCAGGTTCATAAGATACAAGCTTTCCAGATCCACAACATACAAAGATCTCAGGTTCATAAGATACAAGATTTCCAGATCCACAACATACAAAGATCTCAGGTTCATAAGATACAAGATTTCCAGATCCACAACATACAAAGATCTCAGGTTCATAAGATACAAGATTTCCAGATCCACAACATACAAAGATCTCAGGTTCATAAGATACAAGATTTCCAGATCCACAAGAGGCAAGGATCCTGGGTCTGCATTGATCCCAGATCCACGTACAATGATCTCAAAATGAGTTGATTGTCGGATAGACATAGAACATTTTAAAAACTCTCGTGCACAAAGTTCAATGTCATTATTTCTAAAAGTCACTTCCCGTCGTGGCAATGCTGGTACGCAAGGAAGAGTCCATATAACTGCCATGAATTCGGTTAAGATTGTTTTGTATCATTTCCCCATCAATGTTTCGTGTTTTTGATATTGTAGATTTCACAGCGTGTGATCCGATTTTCCGGATCACCACACTGTGGTTTTCTGATTCCGTATCAGTATCCTCTGAAACTGATGACGCCCCAATACATCAACGCAACGCTTTTTGTGGAAAATATCGATCGCGTCACAAAGAAAACTGCGTGCACAAAAATAATGTCACTGTATGTCTGTTTTTGATAATTTGGATTACATTCATTATCCTATAAATGTGGATCTAAAAATACATATGGGGGCATATGATAATGTTTTTCATTATGACAGTAACTTGATTCAAAGAGCTGGATCACGTCCCGTAGACAGGCGCTGAACATGCTTCGCCTCTCGTGTGATCTGATGATCCGCGCCTGTCAACTCGACGTGATCCGACTCTTCAGATCAAGATATTGTAGTAATATATATTTTATCCGATGCTTAGTTCGAATGGCAGATCCTTGTTTGGCATGTATCAGATGCTTTGTTTTGTAAAACATGCCATAGCATTGGCAATCGAAGATTTTGCAGTAGTTCTTCTTAATGGTATAAACTGTTGCGAAGTCGAAAGAAAATGGGTGATTAAGAGACTGAAGATGAGTAAAGAATTAAAAACTTCAACTTTGAAATATTCAACAATTCAGGGACTATGTCTAAATGTTGTGTTAGTTGGTATTTTGCAGTTGACTTTACTGCAGAGACACTTCAAGCTGTACAAATGTTCTTTCATATTTCAATGGTTAGCAAGCTGTAAAGAAGGCTGCGATTAAAAAATGAAATTACTAACAATCAGTGATCTATACAAACTTGAAAGGAAGGCAAACGTGAATCCCTTGAAACGCCAGAGGATGTGCGATACATATATATTATAACTACAGTAACTTGATCCGAAGAGTCGGATCACGTCGAGTTGACAGGCGCAGATCATCAGATCACACGAGACGCGAAGCGTCGAGTTTGATCTGATGATCCGCGCCTGTCAACGAGACGTGATCCAACTCTTCGGATCAAGTTACTGTAGTAATGATAAATTTATTATATACCCCCTTCTGCATTTTAAATCCACATTTCTAAGATAATAAATGTAATCCAAACTATCAAAAACACAGACATACCATGAAATTATGTTTTGTGTACGCAGTTTCGTTTCTGACGCGGTCAATATTTTCCACAAATAACGTTGCGTTGATGCATTGTGATGTCATTGTGACGGCATCAGTTTCAGAGGATACTGATACGGAATCAGAAAACCAGTGTGGTGATCCGGAAAACCGGATCACACGCTGTGAAATCCACAGTATCAAAGAACGATACATTGATGGGTATATAATAAATATATATTATTACTACAGTAACTTGATCCGAAGAGTCGGATCACGTCGAGTTGACAGGCGCGGATCATCAGATCACACGAGACGCGAAGCGTCGAGTTTGATCTGATGATCCGCGCCTGTCAACGAGACGTGATCCAACTCTTCGGATCAAGTTACTGTAGTAATGATAAATTTATTATATACCCCCTATGCATTTTAAATCCACATTTATATGATACTAATGCCTCGTTCACACGAAGAATTTAATTCGCATTAAACGTAAGTTAATGCGAATTAAATCTGAACCGCGTTCACACGGAGATTTTAATGCGCATTAGTTTACTTCGAATTAAAATTGACGTCGCGATTTAATGCGAATTAAATTTACTTCGCATTAGCTCCGTGTGAACGCTAAGCGAAGCTAATTCGAATTAAATGTAGACGCATGCGTAATGGCCAATTTGGGTCACATGCATCATACCCATGGTCAGCTATATATATTAATGTTAGTTTTGTACGAAAAACTAAGCAAAATGATAATAATCACTAAAAACATGTACAAACAGCATGTCATTAGATAATGTCAGACGTAAATCTGTGCTCTGCATAGGCATACTGAGTAATACATGTGGAAGAAATTGTTTTTAAATACGACAACAATGTTTTAAAATAGTGATAATATGATTTTCTTTTTTACATTTTTTAAAACATATGCCGCTCATTGTTAATTTTTATACCATATGACGTCATAGTAAACTTATAATACGCATTAGTAATTAAAAATTACGTCATAACAGTAGTCAGCGGAATGGTGAAAAAGACGTTCCGAAGTTTTAAAATTGGGCCCATGAAGAAACAATATATTGTCTAGATTGAATGCTGGTTGTCGGAGGAAATAAGTAATTTCTTGGGAACATATAAATAAACACGACAAAAAACTCCTTATGTGTAGATCAGAATTATGTATGTAGGCCTAAATTGTAAACATGTAGTATACTACATTTAGGCCTATATAGCGTTTTGAACAAAGAATTCTGTATAGATCTACACAATATTCATTAAAATATCTATAAAAATAATTTTCAATAACATAGTCTATTCTTTAATTTATTTCGCGCACCTTTTAATAGAGATGCATACGAATTTAATGCGCATTAGTTTAATTCGCATTAAATATTACCGCCGTGTGAACGCTATTTAATTCGAATTAATTTAATGCGCATTATTTTACTTCGCATCAAATTTGATGCGAAGTAAAATTTAATGCGCATCCGTGTGAACGAGGCATAAATGTAATCCAAATTATCAAAAATACAGACATACAGTGAAATTATGTTTTGTGTGCAGTTTTGTTTGTGACGCGGCCAATATTTTAAGCAAAAAACGTTGCAGTGATGCATTGTGACGTCATTGTGACGACATCAGTTTCAGAGAATACTGATACGGAATCAGAAAAGCACAGTGTGGTGATCCGGAAAACCGGATCACACGCTGTGAAATCCACAGTATCAACAAACGATACATTGATGGATATATAATAAAATAAAAGTCTGCCTTGATCAAACATACATATCAGCAAAAACAAAAATCAAATTAGGCTATTCCGAGCACTTTGACACCAGCTTTTCAATAGACTTAATTTTGTGGGCTCACTCTCCATATTTTTGTCAAAGCAATTTTTAATCAAAACGTACATATTTCAGATATGAAAAATGCATGGAGCGATATTAACGCTCACTATGTTTTGAAATACAATTTTGGTAACTAAAGGGCGTAGTACTTAGTAGTCAGTCACTTGGTTGGGTATCTAGAGGATTGGACGGGATTGGTAGTAATTGGTGATGGATTGTGATTTGATTATTTTATTGGTGGTCAGTCTAGCCCCACCTCTGTATGACAGAGAAATAGAACAGCCCAATATTTCACGGTAAAAGGTACGAAGCATTGAAGATCAGTAGTATAGCATCCAATATCAAAAGAAAATCAGAATTCCACTGGAACGTATTTAGAGATTTCGCCCGTAGAGACCTAAATAATTACTAAGTGGAATCATCGTTATATAGAAATATATGTGCAGTTTATAAATTTCAAGTATGTCATTAATGTATGTTAATATGGAGTCTGTAGTACTTAAGTACACATTTGTGGTGAAATTCAGTATGAATAATGTCAAATTATCTCTCATCGTAAACCTTTATATATTATCATACCTAGAAATTATTTCGGTAAATTTACACAAAGTTTTACATTGCCCTAATTGATAGTTGGGTCACCAATAACTTTTTAAATCAACTTTATCAAGAAATAAATCAAAATATTCACATTTACACATAATGATTAACGTTTTTAATCGAGGTCTAATAGTTTTGTGGTGATTTGTGCAGAGTCGCCGTCAACCATGACGACCATAATGGTGATACACATACAGAGGTTTTCAAAATTCCGATCAACATAAGTTCTATAACTCTCCCTCATAACAAAAATCACCTTTAAAAGACCTCTGTTTGCCCTATCCCAACTCTGACGTAAAAGATTTGGTAGGTAGGTATTCAACATCTGTTTTTGCCTTGAAGATACAGTATTCATTTTTTGTCAAAAAGGCAGTAAAATGGAGACTACTTCTTTACTTAATCACCACAGAAAAACACTGTATGAACAGATTAAGATAACGAACAGTGATCAATCTCATAAATCTTATAAAGAATACAAAATTGAGAGAACTGCAAACACGGACCCCTGGCTATACCAGAGATGGGATCAGGGGCCTAAGAGAAATAGGCATCCTCTGTCGACCGGTCACACTCGCCGTCATGTATAAATAAATCACCCAGTATGTAGTTGTGGAAAATTGCAAATCGGGTAGATTTATTTCAGTTGGTCGCGCAAACAGACTTTTAGTTTTAGCCTTAATTCTCTAACAGTGGTTTTGTTTTAGAATATACCTTATAATACATGTTTACGATCTTTTCCTACTTTTCGATCTGCGACATGCAGGTGGAAGGCACGCTTGCTACGGCTACACCGACCACAAAATGTACACCGTTCCGTAATCACCACCTCCACCCTGTACAGGTATGTTGCCTAATACATCGAAAACTTCAAAATGGCTGAAAAATGGTGAGGTGGACAATTTGCAGATTTTTCTCTCCGTATACTATAAGAAGATAATTCTCATGTATTGTATTTTGCACAATCATCAAAAGTAAGTTTGACGCAAAAAAATCAAAAGGTTTGGTATTTTTCAGACGTATATGTACATTAAAATACATTTTTGTAAAAACAAATTTCTAGATGCTGGAGGATATATACAAGTATTTATTTTTGTTATACTTAATTTGCATTAAAATCGTTAACACTTATGAATCTCTGATTAGAGGTTATTTAGTTTAAACACCATTCATTCAGAAATAGATGATCAATCATGGTTATAAATTAATGGTATCTGACGTAAAAGATTGAAAAACATGCCGAAAAGGCTTACATTTATCTCGCTCTCGTCATTTTTCAATCGAAAGGAGAATAAAATTTCTAAGTGCAATAACAAGAAATATATACCAACAATAACAACAATAAAGGAAAAAAAGGAAAGAATTGGGGGTTCTTTGAGGGAGGGGGATTTTGTAGTGTTTTGTAAAAAAGTCAGTTTACATGATCTATTTCATTTGTCGAGATTTGGTTTCTCAAGAAATTGTAATAAAGAATAGTTAAAGTAAAATTGAATGAAGTGTTATAAAATAATTCAGGGAGTTTTAATGATTAAAGGCTTTTGATTTTAATCCAGTGTCTAATTCATATTTATGTCTCGTAAAATTTCATATTGCCGAAGAAGATCATCCCGTGGGAATCCGGGTTAGAAAAGGTCCTCAGTATCCCGCCCCTGAGGATCCGGGTTAGGAAGGGTCCTCAGTACCCCTTACTTGTCGTAAGAGACGACTAAATGGGGTATCCTTCGGATGAGACCGCAAAAAACCGAGGTCCCGTGTCACAGCAGGTGTGGCACGATAAAGATCCCTGCGTGTTCAAAGGTCATAAGCGTCATGCATAGACCTAAATATTGCAGCCCATCACCGGCAATGGTGATGTCTACATATTAGTGAAAAATTCTGGAGTGAGACGTTGAACAATATATATCCAACCAAAGTGGATGTTTATGCATGTACAAAATTTACAATAACTTTTTTTCTAAAACACATCGTGACAAAAGTATATGTTCATGTACATGAAAGTACAATGTTCATGCACTGCTATTTTAAAAAGTGCTTAAACTTGTGTTGCTTGTGAAGTTTTGGAAAATGCAGGTGTAGCATATGTTGTAATTGTCCGACTCCACTATCAGTTCCCGCGCAGAAAAAAGGGAGTTTCTGTAAATGCTGATTACAGGTATATTCTTTTCATATCTAATATTATCTTTGGATACATAAAAGAAAACAAGTATGCCTCACGTATTTTTCTGTAATAGAAATGCGATTCTTTTAGAAAAAAATATTAATTTTGATATAATACATATATGTGTTTCCTTAACTATACAGCCTAGGTGTAAATTAGGAGTCCATGCTGCTTGTGAGGGTTTTGATGTAGGGGTAATTTTAAGCAAAAATGACTGTGGCATTTTTTTGCTACAACTTTGCATGATTTTTGTGATGGAGAAGATAATATATTAGAGAGGTATGTATGGGTAAATGAATAATCAAGATTTAAGCGTCAAAAGCATTTCTTTATTTTCCTAAACAAGTGACCCAAATCGCCAACAAATTAACGATCCCAGTACAAGAAATACCCCATGCAGCGAACACTTTGACACCTGCGCTAGAGGTTACAGCGTATTTCCATTTTATAAACTTAAAACAGAATCAACGTCCATGAGACTTGCTAAAGAAAATTATTTCATTAAACTGTTTTCTCCTAAACTAAACAAACTTTAATCAATGCATATATGAAAAATTCTGATTGTTAAACCTCTTAATTCATCAACTTTTATCATGTAAATGTTCATGCTTAATTTGTCCAAGTCACCTTTCCCGAACTTTTGTATTATGACGTCATGTATCTATTCCCTCCTCGCAAAGACTTATCATGACGTCATGACGTCACAATAGACGTCTCTAAGATAAACAACTTTGTATTCATTATTAATTTGTATTCACCTGAGGATGGATGTTAAAATCCAGAAAGCGCTAGTGATTTAAATATATTTTGGAACTGTATATTTTCCTGCTTTTCTTATTGAATTATATGTGTGTTAATCCGAGATTCCTCTGACTCTTACCCCCGCTTTTATATTTGACATGTGCGGGGGAGAGTCAGAGCGGACTCCATATTGAAAAGTGGGAATTCAGCGACACCAGCTGGTGTCGCTGCTTTACCTACCTCTTACAACTTTATTTCGCGGATCTATCTTCCAAGACGTGAGAATTCAGTTATCGGAAGATAAATCTATAAATAGATCATGATTAATACGATGCTATCGCCGTTTAAACGGCCCTAACACCGACAAATGGAGCATCACTTGAATTAGGTCGCCGCCTCGCCATTTGATTTCTTTGCGCATGACGTCAGCACATATAAACACAAAATTCCATCGTTTAAACGGCGATAGCATCGTATTAATCATGATGTATTTGTAGAATAATTTTCCGATAAATGTATAATCGCGTCTTGGAAGATGGGTCCGCGAAATAAAGTTGTAAGAGGTAGGTAAAGCAGCGACACCAGCTGGTGTCGCTGAATTCCCACTTTTCAATATGGAGTCCGCTCTGACTCTCCCCCGCACATGTCAAATATAAAAGCGGGGGTAAGAGTCAGAGGAATCTCGGATTATATGTGTGTGTGTGTGTGTGTGTGTGTGTGTGTGTGTGTGTGTGTGTTACTCTATTGCATCTACTATTGCATCCAAACTTTTTAATCATAAACAAACTTTGCAGTGCTATATCTAGGCACGTGTTCTTGTTCTTCATCTTCTTTAAACTGGACATGTCATTACTGGTGATGTTTATATACATGCAGCTGGAAGTGGGGACCTCAAATCACTTATTCTAAAAGGTCCTAAATACAGAAAACCTCGGTCTTTCAATTGGCGACAGAACTTCATTTCTATTATTAATTCTGTCGAGGATTATGCCAGATGATGGGCTAAATATAAAAAAGAACTTGATGTATTGTCAGAATGGATTAAAAGTATAAGAGGAATATTAAAATCCCGCATTAGACATATGAAAACAAAAGTATGTAATATATATCCTTCTGTATTTAGTAAACCAGAAGTGAAAAAGAATTAGATAGGTTACATGAGGAATATGTTTTGGTTCCAGCTGACAAAGCTTGTAACAACATTGTCTTTATTTGTAAGGCTCATTACTACAACTGTATTTTAAACGAACTTGGCATTGACTCCGCTTTTGGTAATCGTACCTATACTCCATCTTCCCTTTCAAAAGACGAAATTCTTCAAAACCATGCTTCGGTTTTAGACACATTTTAAAATTATATGCCAGTCAATGAGTCGGATGAATATGAGCTACTGTATCTATATTCGATTCCTAAACTTCATAAACACTCTTACAAAGATACATTGCTGGATCCAGTGAATGTTCTACTAAGCCCCTATCTTTGCTCCTCACGAAAATATTAACAACTCTGAAGGAGAAACTTCAAACGTACTGTGTGACTACATATGTCAGAAGTGGTGTAAATTAAATGTGGATTCTAAAAAAAATTTAAAGAACTTTTAGTAAGCTTGAAATCACAAAACGTTTCTCAAATCAACAACATCAACACATATGACTTTTCACCCTTTCAACTCTTTACACGACCATTCCTCACAATAAATTAAAGACTAGACTTTTTGACATCATAGACAGTTACTTCTTCAACAAAAATGGAAAACGCAAATATTTCTATCTAGTGATCAGTCATCCAAAACATTACTTTGTTTAATGCCACTCTGATTCCACGCACAAGTACTCTGAAGTTGAAATAAAAATATGCTGAAGTTCCTCATTGACAATATATTCGTGATCTTTGGTAATCAGGTTTTCCAACAGTCTGTTGGAATCCTTATGGGCACGAATTGTGCTCCTTTGTTAGCTGACCTGTTTTATATTCATAGGAAGCAGAATACATTCAAAAAATATTACGTGAGAAGAAAAAAATCTCTTGCTGTGGCCTTCAATTCTACATTTAGATTTATCGACGATATGTTATCTATTAACAATGATATTTTTCATTCATATGTCGATTCAATATATCCCGGTGAACTTGAAATAAAAGACACCCCCAGAGTCGTCCACTTCTGCTTCATACTTAGATGTTTTATTGAAAGTAGATATTAACGGCAAATCAACAACTCAACTTTCAGACAAACGGGATGATTTCAACTTCTCTATCGTCAACTTCTCATATATATGTAGCAATATTCCATTATCACCTGCATATGGTGTTTACATCTCTCAACTGATTCGATACGCAAGAGACTTTTCTGCGTATGACCAGTTTCTAAATCGAAGCAGGCTACTGACAAATAAGTTGATGGTGCAGGGGTTTCAACAGTCTTGTTTAAAATCAGCATTTCGCAAATTCTATTGTCGTTATAACGATCTAGTTTGCCAATACAACCTATCATTGGGTCAAATGCTGTCTGACGTATTTCATGCCGATTGTTAGGCCTTTCTTGGCACACTGATTTTGATTACGGATAATTCCGTTTACCTGATCAGGATATAGGGCTCACAGCAGGTGTGACGGTCGACAGTGGATGCTTACTCCTCCTAGGCACCTGATCCCACTTCTGGTATATCCAGGGGTCTGTGTTTGACCAACTCTCCATTTTGTATTACTTATAGGAGTTATGAGATTGATCTTCGCCTTTCATTCATTTTATTTATCTTTGAATCAAAGCTCTCAGTAAATGCTTTCAAGTTTTCATACATAAACTGCAGAACAGCTTCTAGTTATACACATTCCTATGACTATGTATAAGCGATGCGCTATCTGATTTTTCTTGACCCTCTCACCCCGGTTCCTGATGGCATTTTAGCCAGAACTTTTTGTTGATCCTAATTGTCTTCAAAGTACTCGTATGATACGTTTCCTTGTAAAACACAACATGCCATTATTAGATCACATGTATCTATGAGATCGGAAAAGGCAATGTGCAGCAAACACTTTTAGGCTCTTTCAATTGACCCTTGTACATTTGTTTGATTGTTTATGTTTCGTCGAGAATTTTCACTCATATTGAGATATCACCAGTTGTTGATGAATTACCACAAATAAACCTATGTTTAGCGCTTACGGTCGTAGCGGTGAGAGTTCTTTAACGTCCCAACGCCTGCCTCGACACGGGACCTCCGTTTTTAAGGTAATATGCGAAAGACCCGTGATTTTCACTTCTAAATGCCATGAACATTTGGTGAAGGAACAATCACTACCTATTGCACACGACAGAGCAATGTTCTAATTTGTATTTTCTCATGTCAATATTCCAAGACGTCTAAATGGTGTAAATAACCACTCTTTAGGTGAATATGCTGAATCGGCAATAAAATGTTTGCCTTTACAGTCACTTGAGCAATGTTGTTTTGCGATAAATTTACTAAACTACCCCTTGTCAGCCTGTTCCAAACCCACACAATTGTGCCCGTCTTTTACTGTTTGTTGGGCTGTACATTACTCTACATTCGGCACCACCACCATCTTTTCCCCGCACAAGCGTTAGAGGGAACTAGACCGGCAAGGGGAATCTCATTTGCATAATGCTGCAAACTTCCGTCCTCCCTTTACCGAGGTGTTGCATTTAAGAAGCAGTAGACAATAGCTGACGGTTTTAGGCGATTTCGAGTTTACCGCGACAATGATGCGAAAGATAATACCTCGACAAAGTTGTTGATACATGGTAGAGATCTAATTCTCATATCAAATCAAACTTTTCACCGAAAATTGCAAGCGATGCAGTTACGTGGTAATCTCAATGTATATAGTTTGTTTACAGAAAGACATTTCATAATATATTTCTACATTCGATTTAAGCTAACATATATGCTTTACACATGCATGCATTGTGCTTTCCTTGCGATAAGCAGAGACCAAGTATGAATGAATTTCGCGGTTTGTTGTGGGTCAACATGAGTTGATAACATTCAATGTCACCTTAAATAATGCACTGCGATGTTCCCATCTGCAGACCAAGTATCATTGTGTTCATAACTTTCACAGATAACTGTGATGTTTTCAGTGAACCAACAACGTATATACGAATCATTAGATTGTAATACTTGAAGGAAGCTAGCAGCCAGCAAGTTCGTAGAAGCTAACAGCCAATAGTTTGTAGGAGCTAGCAGCCAATAAAAAAATTCATCAAAGGACTGAGAGTACTAAGACAGGGTAGTCAAAATTAGCAAAAAAAATTAAAATAATAATCTTTACTTTTAAAGTCGGACATACATAATCAACGATGAACAATGATAGCTTTCATTCAAATGTCGATTTGATATATTCCTGTGAGCTCGAAATAAAGGACACCAGAGTCGTCCACTTCTGCTTCATACTTAGATATTTTATTGAAAGTGGACATTAACGGCAAACTGACAACTCAACTGTATGACAAACGGGATGATTTCAGCTTCTCCATCGTCAACTTCCCATATTTGTGTAGCAATATTCCATTATCACCTGCATATGGTGTTTATATATCTCAACTGCTTCGATATGCAAGAGCTTGTTCTGCGTATAGTCAGTTTTTAAATCGTATCTACTGACAAACAAGTTGATGGTACAGGGATTGCAACAGTCTCGACTGAAGTCAGCATTTCGCAAATTCTATAGTCGTTATAACGATCTAGTTCGTCAATACAACCTCGCATTGGGTCAAATGCTGTCTGGCGTGTTTCATACCGATTGTTAAGCCGTTCTTGGCACACTGATTTTGACTACGGATAACTCCGTTTACCTGATCAGGATATAGGGCTCACGGCGGGTGTGACCGGTCAACAGGGGATGCTTACTCCTCCTAGGCACCTGATCCCACCTCTGGTGTGTCCAGGGGTCCGTGTTTGCCCAACTATCTATTTTGTATTGCTTATAGGAGATATGAGATTGATCACTCTTCGTTATTTTCACCTTGCATTGGCTACATATATATACATATACCACCTATTTACCGACTTGTTTGTGCTAAAGGGGTATTTTAAAGGGTGTCCGTGTAGTGGTTAACGCACTCACTTCACACCGCTGAGACCCAGGTACCACCTGGAGGTATTGGAGGGTGGTGTCACTTTTCAGATCTCTACAATTATTGAATATAATTAAAATGATCGAATAAAACAAATCTGATGAAGAGTAGACAAACATATGGAATCCTAACTAGGGGTCAGGTTGACCTATGAGGGCAATTGCACTCACCTGAAAGTTCCTAATTTTACATCTTATATAGTTATAATGAAGGTTAATAACTTTCAAAATCTTTTAAAAGAGTCCACTTAACGAATATCTATCACCTCGTATTTACGTACATAATAACAGTGTACAATAGTATTTTTCAGAGCTACTGACCGGGTTTCGTAATGGATTTATTGACCAAACAGGTTTTTTTTTCATTTTGTACAACCGTTCCTGGTACTCGCACTCAGTGGTAGAGCATTCGCTTCGTAACCGGGAGGTCGTTTGTTCGAGCCCCGCTCGTGACATAGCCGCGTCAAATCTAAGACGTTAAAATAGGTAGTGATTGCTCCATTGCCAAACGCTCGGAATTGATACGTGAGTGTCTCAGGTATTTCGCATATGACCTAAAAAAAAAAAACCGGAGGTCCCGTGTCGCGGCAGGCCTTGGCACGTTCAAGAACCCTCACTGGCCCCGAGCACTAAGCTTTGGTACTTCACCTACAATTGGTGACGTCTCAATATGAGTGAAAAATTCTCGACAGGACGTAAAACAAACAATCAATCAAACCAATCATTTGTACATGAAGTTTATGACGCACATTAAGGGGGCAAGAAAGTCCTGGTATTCAAGTAATAACAAGGAAATTTCGCCTATGGATTCTTTTGCCACCTCACTTTTACGCGAACAACAGAAGGTTACTATAAATGACTTTCTTTTCTTTTTTCTTCATTTTTTTATAGCAAAGAACCATTTTGCTCATGTCATAAGAATTAATTCACTGTCATCTGCCCAAATCACACTGATCAATTAATGTCTATATCTAACAAAGTATTCCAATTTCTTGTACATGGATTACAATCCGCTCGCTGTGGACATGCTGTGAATGTTCTCTGTTATGGTCGTCTGTGCCTGTGTTGTCCTGGGATTTAAACACTCGCAAATCCTTCCCTACAAGTAAGCCCTTTTTCTAAATTACCCAGCTTACGTACCGTTTCTCCGATATATCTGGCAATGATAGCACGTGTCTGTCAAAAGATCAAATATTTAAAGAGATCAATTTCGGTATCTATACAGCTAAATCCTAGATAAACTGTACATTGTTATAAGTTAAATACACACAGACCACGGACAAGGAAGGAATATATGTCTTCACATTATTGATTGTTTCAGAATTTATTTTTAAATTGCTGTACACTTTGCTACAGGGTTGTGATTTAATTTTTCAGGATGAAATATATGTTTATAATTATAACATTCCCTGGCTTTATTATTAGACCACTGTAGGAAATATAAACTAGATACCGTCCTAAAAACAGTAGGAACCGCTCTTCAGCGTCTGTATCTATTCATAAAATTACTCGATGTTCCTTGTAAATTTCCTCATTGTAAAACTAGCTACAATGAAATGAAAAAGGTAAATTGCAACATCAGCATCCGATTGAATGTATTTATGCAGATATCATCGATGCATGTTCCTTCGTTGTAGAATAAATCTATAGCTATCAGGAAATGAGCTTAACGCTCTCCCTCCAATTATCCTCATCTAGAAAATGTGGGTCAAATGTGGTGTCGGAAGCTGTTTGATGTTATGCACCCAACACATAAATAAACAGTGTACATTTCATTATTGTTGAACATGTATAAAATGAAACTACCGGCTATTTGAAAGAGTTTGCCTTGCCTCCATAAGTCAGTTGCATTACCTGGAGTTTGAGGTTAAAAATTATTTTTAATGTTATCGGGTTATTTGTGATTTAATGGTTTGTTCTCATGCAACACAACAGTGATAGATAAGGGTTTCTCGTCTGTTTTATATTTGTTAGAACATAACAAACTTCTCAGACTTAAGGGCTAATTTAGGAAGTTTACACCTGCTCGCGAAGGTTGATACCATACCCATGCATACCTTTCAAGGATAACCTACCAGTTTTTTGGCTGTCCAAGAAGTATGTCTGAATAGAGTATGCCAGGGTCCTTAATATTCCAGCTTTTCAGCTGTGATGACATGAAGCAATCAATAAAATTAGGCTACAACTAAATCTGGTTGCAACATTTTTCCATTCAAATTGCCTGTACAATAAATCTAATTTTAAAAAGCGATAGAGGTGAGGTGAGAGTGTGCTTTCACCTCCCATGTGCGATAAGCAACTTATCGTAATGGTCTTGACCTGTTTCATTCAATGCCGATTCAACAATCTACCATGACTGTTCATTTTTTCTCCATCCACCCGTTCGTCACAAATTTCTCGTCGGTGAAACTCTTCTTGCATTTTAAAAGGTAGCATATAAAGAAATCTACAACTAATGAAATGGAATTTCCCGAGGATATCTATAGATAAGAAAAGAGATGTGAGATGAGAATAATGAATAATAACATTTATTATATAAATATATAAAAAGGTACATATCATGATATAATGAAAATAACTCTTTGATAACAAAAATAATAACCTGAATATGTATATATTATTACAAAGAGGTAACAATCTCTAGGTAAAGCTAGATGTCACTAAAGCATACAGGTACCTGTGAATATCTCTAGTTTGTTCATATTGCTACTACTTGGCTAGTGTTGTGCTAAATATATACAATTTGCGTCTCGTTCATCTCTAATTTGTGTAATACCCGATTTTGCTTGTACTGAAAGGAGCATCGCGTCAAAAGCGCGGTCGTTGTGCATATATTTTCATTGCTTTTAGTTTCTGACAGAGGGGCTCGTAGCCAATTAAGTGAAAAACACGGAGAAGTTCGTCAATGGTCGCCAATGGACCTTTAAATTCCCGCCAAAATAACATTGCGTGATAGGTACGGTCTTGGAGTTTGTCCTTGCCATGATAAGTTTGTTCCAGTTCAGCAATTTTTTCATCCGGAAATCGAAACTTTTTCAGAAGATATCGTAGCTCCTGTTTCGTCAGTGAAGTTTTGATGATATCAAACATATTGGTCATCAAGATGTCTGGAAAAAAGTTATGCAGTATTAGAATTTACTTACTATGAAAACGAAACGATTTTGTTCAAAAATGATTTATTATTGATTTTAAGTTACCTTCTCTTTCTAGCGCCCTTCGAATGAAGCGACCAATGGGCTGCACAACTCCACTCACACAAACGTCCATTGGTGGCGTTCGAAGAGGATTGTTGTGTAGACGCAAGTCCTTCAGATTTCTTAGGTGGTCGAAATTTTTGGGTAAAGAAGAGAGTTTGTTGTCATTGAGATGTAAAACTTGTAATTTCACCACTTGACAAAAGGAGTCTGGTAACTCGCCGATTTCATTGTGATCAGCCACAACCGAGATAATATTTTTCATGTGATTCATTGTTGGTGGTAGTGTTCGAAGCGTATTATTTGAGACGATTAAGTATGAAATGTTAGAAAATTCAATAGCATCAGAAAGTGATGGAACGGGGTGTCCTTCGGCTTGATCAAATTTCAGACGTTCCAAGTGCGGAATTCCCACCACTGTCTTCGGAAATTCCAGGAAGCGGTTATGCGACAGATCCAAATCCAACAGGTTCTCCATTTGGGAAATAGCTTCTGGAATGTCCTCGATTATATTGTTTGAAAAATCTAAAACGTGTAACTGAACGAGACTGCAAAGTTCGGGTGAAAAAACGTTGATTTTGTTGTTGTTTAGGTACAAGGTTGTAAGCCTGTCTAGACAAGCGATTTCAGAAGGGACTGATTCTATTTCATTGTGGCTCAAATTCAAACTTTCTAGAGTTTTCAAATTGCAAATTGGTAGTGGGAAAGTTGCAAATTTATTCCTACTCAAGTTGACCTGTCGGAGTCTTTTAAGATCTCCGAAGTCAACTGGAACTGCTGATAATTTGTTTCCATCGACGGAACATATCTCCAGATCACGGATGGAGCCGATGGCCTCCGGAAGACTCTCAAATTGGTTATTTGAGAGAACAAGAGTGTGAACACGCCGGAGATTTTCAATCTCGACTGGAAGCTCTGAAATGTTATTGTTTAACAGACTGAGCACTTCTAAATTTGAACACCAACAAAGGTTTTCTGGAACATGTTCAATTAGATTTCGCCCAAGATAGAGTTCTCGGAGTCCGTACAGATTGGCTATATTGTCTGGGATCACTTTGATTTTGTTATTTTCCAAACCAACGACTTCCAGTACCTCTAATTGAAATAATTCATCGGGAATTTCCTCGATTAAATTATTGTTTAGGCCTATGACACTTAGTTGACTCAATCTTCCAACATCAGGCTGAATTGACGTAAGATGATTGCCCGACATGGTTAACATCTGAAGTGTTTCCATCCAAAACACCTGAACAGGTATAAACTCAAATTCGTTGTCATCCAGCAACAACTCTTCTATGCAAGAGAAATTTTCAATTTCTCGCGGCAAGTTCCTCATGCAGTTTCCAGCCAGACCTAACCGTTTGAGGTTTTCTATTTTGCAAATTTCCGGATTCAAGTATTCCAGTGCGTTTCTCTCCAAACCGAGCACCTGCAAAGTAGTAAGTGTTCCAATGGCGTCCGGGAGACTGGTGATTTGATTGTCGTTCAGAATAAGATGTGTGAGTTCTGGGAGGTCCCTGATTTGGGGAGGTATTGTACTGAGCCTATTGTCGCTTGCCACAAACTCTCGCAGTTGCTCAAGACCAGAAATCTCGGATAAAATCTCGGATATTTCATTGTTGGAAACGTCTAGAAATCTCAGTCCATGCAAAAGATAGATGCCTCGGCTAAGTGCTGATAGTTTGTTATGAGACAGAACCAATTCTTGTAAGTTAGAAAGGTTTGCTATGTCTTTAGGAATCTCTGTTATTCTATTGTTAGCAAGGCAAAGGGTTGTAATGTTTTCCATACTTAGAATGGTCTTAGGAAATTCCTTCAGTAAATGTTCACTTAGATCAACTGTAACTCTTTTCCCTACGATATGTCTAACAACTTCCCAGTCAATTTCTTTCTCCACATCGTCCTCCTTCTCCGGTGCAGTGACGTCCCCAGTATTTGAATAGCCATTAGTTTCATTTTCCTCTGGAGTTTCCTCGGACAGTGAGAGTGTGACATTTTCGGCGAGGTCCTCTGTCGCCTCCATATTCTAAAGTAGGATATAAAATGCACATTTAACATTTTTGACGAGAGAGAGAGAGAGAGAGAGAAAGAGAGAGATTGAGAGATTTACAAATTTATTGCTCCCTGTTTATGATATCACTTGGTGTCTATTTCATGAAATCATTGATCATACCTCCCAATCAGCAACATTTAATGGCGATATTTGATATAACCATAATATGTTGTACAGATTTTGCAAGTTAATTTCAACCACACTGCCATTTACAATCATGTCAAGTATTGGTTTTCTGTTATTGAATTTCGATTGATATACAAAGTTCTTCGAAATATTTCTATCACAAATTTTTCTTTCAGAGAGAGAGAGAGAGAGAATATTATATTACTCTAGTTGGTAATTTTCTTTTTATTCCATTTTTATAGCACCATATTGTTTATCTTTATTTGAAACGAAATACACCTTTGTTTATCATATGCATTTTTTCTCATTCATTTAAATTCACGAATGCATAAATATATACATGTGTACAATATAGGCCTACTTAGCTTTCTATAACATTTTTATAACGTCACGATGAGTATAATCTGCAGATTGTATACATTGAAAATCACTTACTTCGACGTTTGTCATTGACCAGGATTACATTGATGATCCATGACTTTATTGACACTTTCACACACAAATTATTGACAGTCACTGAGGACGCTCTGTGTTGCCAGGTACTCGTATCGAGAAACTCGTTACTTCGCCGTGATATAACGAGAAGTGGGAGTTGTTCAAGCGCATGGCAGGAAGTGCTTAGAAAAAGATGGCAGCCACCATGGAAAATATTCCAACATAAACATTACGAGCCTTGTTTATAGCGAAAATAAGCATCAGTGAGAAACGGAAACGTTGTGCCTTACAAGCTAAACATTTTGTTTTTATTGCATTTGTTTCAATTAGGTGTTAAAGATCTAACCAAGGCAGTCGGCCTATGTGAACGTTGCGATCGGAAGTGAAAATGGATTGAGAAATTATACGGTTGGTCATATGACAGTTGTGCATAATTCAATCAGAAACGTGTCTGGATTACAAGTACCTTTATTTTCTTGCGCTGAAGTCTTACTAGTTTTTGTCTTATTTGAAGATATTCATTTATTTTTGGAAAAATCTAGGGAAGAATTGAGAAGTAACTTTTTTTAAATAGAGAAAATTCGGAGTGAAATCTGTCAAGTTTCTACGAAAGATGGACAAATAGACGTGTTAACAATGCACGAATTTTCATGTTTTGCAAATAATTATATTATTGCTTTGCATTTCACGGAAGTCTTCATCTGAGAAATTCCATTGTATCTTGAAAATGGGTACCCTTAAAGACAACAAAGATGTTGCGTGTTACTTCATCACGAAACATTCATGGAAGGGAAAGTAAGTCTATATATATATATATATGTAGAAATATTGCTAAGTTTATTTACATATTATTTTCTGAAATTTAAAACTTGTGTAAAATGCTTTTACTCATCAGATACAAACGAATTTTCTCTGTTGGGACGATGGGAATTACAACCTACAATCCTCAGTCATTGGAAGTCACAAATCAGGTAGGTGAAAAAGATAAAAACAGTATGCATTGCATGTTAATGCATTTCATTTGTATATTTTATAGATTTATTTAGGATTGTACTTGGTCAAAAATTCAAACATCTACAGTCATGTAGACAACAGTCTACAGTAAAAAATACAACCGTCTATAGTCAAAAATACAACATATATACAGTCTATAGTTAAAAATACAACATATACAGTCTATAGTTAAGAATATAACTGTCTACAGTTACATACAATCAAGGAAAAACATCAGGGTTCTCTGTACGGTTTTGTGAAGATAAATCCTGAACTCATAGTATTTGAAAAATTGAGTCCCATTAAATTTTGATGGGTTCAAAGATAAAATTCATTGGGGCATTGAAATGTGCGTATAGTAAACATCATTTGTCATGCAACAAGTTACATGTTGCATTGCATCACTTATTATTTTGATAGGGAGGAACCCATATTGATATTGTTACTTACTGTTATTTGTAAAATTGAGTCTCATGAACTACATCTGTTATGAACTGTGACACTTCCTGTCACATTAGTGCTTCTTGAAAAGTATGCCGGCATTAAGTGTCGCAGTTCATATCCTCATGTATTTTCAAAACTGAAATTGATTACTTATGCTTACATTCTACTTTCTTTTCTGTTTGAATTCCCGGCGATTAAAATAGATATACAGTACTATGTTAATCAAGATTCATGTGCGTATCGTTCACAACAGCAGTGCATTCATGAGAAATTGGTGTCGGTGGCCTAGTGGTAAGGCTGTCAGGCTCTCGACCGAAAGGTCGTGAGTTCGAGTCCTAGTCGCGGCAGGGCCAACGTTGTGTCCTTTGGAAAGGCACTTTACACGAATTTCCTCACTCCAGCCAAGTGTAAAAGGGGTACCTGGCTATAGACAGTGAAAGATATTGTTAGAATGTTAGTGCTCTAGCGCCTGTAATGGCAGCTTGCACTGTATGCTTCCCAGGAAGCTGAGAAAGTTCTAAGATTGATATAAGGTCTGATGGGGTAATAATGAATTGTAAAGCGCTTTGAGCAGCATACGCTAGAAAAGCGCTACATAAAAACCAATTATTATTATATTATATTACAATTTGTAAAGATATCAAAGGCAAAAACATTCGAAATGTAAATATTTAAAGAGGAAAGAATGTAGCGGTCAGATGAATTAAATCGCCAATGAGCAGTTAGCTGAGTAGGGCATCCGACTGAAGATTTAGGGAGCCCAGGTTTGAATCCTGGTCTGATCCATTGTATTTTCTTCCTGTTACACAAACATGCACATGACAATTTAGCTCATTGTGTCAATTCATGAAAGCTTGATGGTGGACTTCATTATTTATTTGCACATTTAGGCAATTATCAGAACCACAGCAATGATTTTTTTTAATACAGAGGTGATTTTGAAACTGAATTTTGCTGGAGTCCAAAGATGCATCTAGAGGACACCCCCCCCCCTTTTTTTTTTTTGATAAACTTTCTCGCATCCCAAAAATTGTGCCACATCCAGTGCACAGATTATTGCATCACAAGGAACCCTAAAACATCCTCAATTGTGGAAAGGATCCATTCTGTTATTTACTTTCAGCTGTTTAAAATTTTGAACAACTAATCTAAAGTTTTTAATATTACTTGAAAAGACTTAAGAATGACCTGATTACCATTTCCTTTTAGTGGCCATACTCGGAGTTTGTCAGTATAGTCCCCAATGTTAAAGCGCCTGGTAACAATGAATTCATCATTACGATGAGGAAAGGGCCAAAGAAGACAGAGTCCATGAAGTTTTCCACCGACCATCGTTCAGATTTATTAACAGAAGCTTTGGTAAGTCTTTTCTAGGGTGGTAGATTATTTATTGTTAAATGTGATTTCTTTCATGCAATATACTACCCATTCATGGGGCACAGGAGGAGGGGGGGGGAGTCTGTGTTGGCTATAAAGTAATTTTTTTTATTGCAGAGATTTAGGAATCAATTTGCTGAAGTAAATAACACTAAAAAAGTAAGTGAATTGTTTTTGTTGGGTTTTTTTCCACAAGATACTTGTATTAGTAGATTACAGTCGATATATTTATATACTGTTAGATATCAAATGTCATCAAAGGCAAATTTTATTTTGTAAATTGTTCATTGAATTTTTTTATTGCTGCTTTGTAGAGGGTGAGTAAAAGTATTTCATACATGTAATTGTATATTGAAATTTAAAAAAAAAAATATAGATGAAAAACTTGTTACTGATTTCTTACCTAAAGTTGATGGACACTTGCCAATGTTATTAGTTCAACTATTTCCGCCTGTCCTACAAATCAAGTGAATGGCAATTTTTTACATTCTTTTCACAGAGATTCAATGCTTTCAAATATCATTGGTCAGATAATCGAGTACCAATTATTCTGGAGGTCAATCAAGGGTCAGTGGACCAGATTGACACGGTAACAAACCGAGTTTTGGCTAGCTACGACTACAAAGACATGGAAGGCATAACGCATGTAAGACGCTTACCACATGTTATATTTTCAATGTTTGTTAAAATAACAAAAAAAGTGATGCGTATGTGAAAATTATTATGGATCAACTTCTATGTCACTAAGCTTTGAGTTGAGAAGCATATAACTGGTTGTGGTTTTTTAGGGGGATGGATGGGTAGGGCGTCAAACTTTTGCTGTTTATGTAGAAATGGAATAAAAATAATTCCATGAAAAAGCATTAAATCATAGCAACAATTAGTCACTTTCATGTATCAATACTGAAAAATGTTTTGATATTCTTTCAAAGCCCTTTGCTTTGAAAAAATATTGATGTCAAATCTGTCTATGACAGCTGTCGATTTTTTGTCACAGAACAGAAAAAACAGATGATAGAATGTAACCCAGAGATATGATGATATGTGAGATTTGTAATCTTGTAGATATTAGACGTAATGATATGCGAGATTTGTAATCTTTTAGATATCAGGGACATTATGACGTATGAGATTTGTAATCTTGTAGATATCAGAGACGTAATGATGTCTGAGATTTGTTATCTTGTAGATATTAGAGACATGATGATATGCGAGATTTGTAATGTTGTAGATATTAGAAACATAATGATATGCGAGATTTGTAATCTTGTAGATATCAGGGACATTATGATGTATGAGATTTGTAATCTTGTAGATATCAGAGACGTAATGATGTCTGAGATTTGTTATCTTGTAGATATTAGAGACATAATGATATGCGAGATTTGTAATGTTGTAGATATTAGAAACATAATGATATGCGAGATTTGTAATCTTGTAGATATCAGGGACAGTATGCTGTATGAGATTTGTAATCTTGTAGATATCAGGGACATTATGATGTCTGAGATTTGTTATCTTGTAGATATTAGAGACATAATGATATGCGAGATTTGTAATGTTGTAGATATTAGAAACATAATGATATGCGAGATTTGTAATCTTGTAGATATCAGGGACATTATGATGTATGAGATTTGTAATCTTGTAGATATCAGAGACATAATGATGTCTGAGATTTGTTATCTTGTAGATATTAGAGACATAATGATATGCGAGATTTGTAATGTTGTAGATATTAGAAACATAATGATATGCGAGATTTGTAATCTTGTAGATATCAGGGACAGTATGCTGTATGAGATTTGTAATCTTGTAGATATCAGGGACATTATGATGTCTGAGATTTGTTATCTTGTAGATATTAGAGACATAATGATATGCGAGATTTGTAATGTTGTAGATATTAGAAACATAATGATATGCGAGATTTGTAATCTTGTAGATATCAGGGACATTATGATGTATGAGATTTGTTATCTTGTAGATATCAGGGACATTATGATGTCTGAGATTTGTTATCTTGTAGATATCAGATTATCCTGGAGGAATTGCAATAATTCATGGAGGATTTAGTCGTCTTGTAAGTAATAATCATTTCAATCTAAAACAATGGTTTATTTGACTTACTCTCTTTGCCACAATTTACTTACATCCATAACTTACCAGTTGTTGTATTCGTGGTTAAGGCACTGGCTTCTCAGCTGAGAGGTTCAGTTGTTGTATTCGTGGTTAGGACACTGGCTTCTCAGCTGAGAGGTTCAGTTGTTGTATTCGTGGTTAGGACACTGGCTTCTCAGCTGAGAGGTTCAGTTGTTGTATTTGTGGTTAAGGCACTGGCTTCTCAGCTGAGAGGTTCAGTTGTTGTATTTGTGGTTAAGGCACTGGCTTCTCAGCTGAGAGGTTCAGTTGTTGTATCCGTGGTTAGGGCACTGGCTTCTCAGCTGAGAGGTTCAGTTGTTGGATTCGTGGTTAGGGCACTGGCTTCTCAGCTGAAAGGTTCAGTTCTTGATCTTGGTGCCACTACAAATCTAAGATATTTAAAATAGGCAGTGATTGTTCTTTCACCAAGCGCTGGCATCAGTTAGAAGTGAAAATTACTGGTCTTTCAGATATGATCTTAAAATCTAAGGTCCAGTGTCATGGTAGATGCTGGCACAATGAAGAACCCTCTCTGTTATAGCCCTGAGCACCATGTGTAGGATGAACTCTGTTACACTTCACCTAAGGCTGGTGACATTTCTGCATGAGTGAAAAATCCTTGAATGGGATGGAAAACGATATAGGAATGGGAATTTTTAATTCTTGAAATTTTTAATGAGCTTCTGTTGTACATGTATGTGATGTGCAGATGTAAAACAGGTACAGTAAAACCTGTCTAATCTGTGTTTAAGTTAAATAGGATGTTATTTACAGTAAAACCTGTCTATTCAGTGTTGAGTTAA
This sequence comes from Ostrea edulis, assembly GCF_947568905.1. NCBI lineage: Eukaryota > Metazoa > Mollusca > Bivalvia > Ostreida > Ostreidae > Ostrea > Ostrea edulis. The sequence continues at coordinate 83,990,791 of NC_079165.1, read as the reverse complement.
ATGGGATGTTATTTACAGTAAAATCTGTGTTGAGTTAAATAGTATGTTATTTACAATAAAATCTGTGTTGAGTTAATAGGATGTTAGTTACAGTAAAACCTGTCTATTCTGCGTTGAAGTCGGATTGCACAGTGCAAAGATAGTGAAAAAAAATTGGGTTATGAAAATATGGTCAAAGTGAAACAGAATACACAGTTGGTGGATAAGACAGGTTTAAAGTTCTGTAGTGGTATTTATGATTTATTATATCCCCCGCAACAAGTTGTGGGGGGGTACACTGGAATCGGGTTGTCCGTCTGTCTGTCCGTCCGTCCGTCTGTAGACGCAATGGTTTCTGGGCTCTAAAGCATTATCCTTTCCACCTACCGTCACCATATCATATATATGGACTACCCATGGGATGAAGATGTTCCCTATCGATTTTGGGGTCAAAAGGTCAAAGGTCAAGCGCACTGGACATCAAAGTAGCAATATGGTTTCCGGGCTCTAAAGCGTTATCCTTTCCACCTACAGTCACCATATCATACATATGGACTACCCATGGGATGAAGATGTTCCCTATCGATTTTGGGGTCAAAAGGTCAAAGGTCAAGCACACTAGACATCGAAGTAGCAATATGGTTTCTGGGCTCTAAAGCGTTATCCTTTCCACCTACAGTCACCATATCATACATATGGACTACCCATGGGATGAAGATGTTCCCTATCGATTTTGGGGTCAAAAGGTCAAAGGTCACATGCGCTGGACATCGAAGTAGCAATATGGTTCGGTTTGTCATGCCATTTGTTTTTTACACTCAGAAAAGAGGTAGTTTATACCTATTACCAACACCCTTTGGGAGATTGGGGTAAGCGGGGGGTATTCTTAGTGAGCATTGCTCACAGTACCTCTTGTTCGAACTTGAAAAAATGTCTCCAGACAATTTATTTATGCATTTTGGATTCTGTCTATGATAGTTTAGTTATTCTTTGTTTCTTCATAAGCATTTGTTCGCCTGTGATCAAAAAGAGAGCCTGATAAAAAGTATGATGGAGAGTGCTGCAGCCTTCGTCGGGATTTCAGTAAAACAGAGGAAGGAGGCCATTACGTTTGATCAGTTTGTGACACACAAGATGGGAAAATATAGGTAATTAGTAGACACACAAGATGGGAAAATATAGGTAATTAGTAGACACACAAGATGGAAAAATATAGGTAAATATAGGTAATTAGTAGACACACAAGATGGAAAAATATAGGTAATTAGTAGACACACAAGATGGGAAAATATAGGTAATTAGTAGACACACAAGATGGGAAAATATAGGTAATTAGTAGACACACAGGGAGGAGACTCAGCTCTGTGTTGTTGGAATGGGATAATGGAGGTTGGCCTCTTTCTAGTAACAATTTGGCCGTATTGCCATCTATATTTACAGAGGACAAGCAAAAAAAAAACAAAAAAAAAAAGCAATACTTCAAGTATTATCAACACATTGTGATTATTGCTTTGGTTGTCACAGTGTGATGGTAACACCAGTGAAAATGTCTCTTTTGTATCAATAGGTGGATTGCTAACAATATTTCATTGCTTAAAAAGTAACAAATGCGTATTACGAAAATTTAGAAAATAATTTTGGAAATTAGGATTTAGAAAACTTGCTATTGTAAATTATGTTGTAAGATTGGTAATGTGAATTTCTTGTTTTTAGCACGGATGAGGCTTTAACATCCTATGCTGAGTTTACGATTCAGAAGATCTCTCCACGACACCTGGAACCCACTCGACGAACCATGTGTCTGACGGAGACTTGTTTAGTGGAGCGTGACCCAGCCACTTACAATGTAGTTACCTGTAAACCACTGTGTGATGTAAGTACAATGTAGTTACCTGTAAATCACTGTGTGATGTAAGTACAATGTAGTTCCTGTAAACCACTATGTGATGTAAGTACAATGTAGTTACCTGTAAACCACTGTGTGATGTAAGTACAATGTAGTTACCTGTAAATCACTGTGTGATGTAAGTACAATGTAGTTACCTGTAAACCACTGTGTGATGTAAGTACAATGTAGTTACCTGTAAACCACTGTGTGATGTAAGTACGATGTAGTTACCTGTAAACCACTGTGTGATGTAAGTACAATGTAGTTACCTGTAAACCACTGTGTGATGTAAGTACGATGTACAGCTTATCTACTGTACACTTACAATGAATTACAGTGGACTGCTCTGTGATGTAAGTCTATGTACAGTGTACAGTATATATATATCTACTATGCATGTACAATATAGTCACCTGTGGACTGTTCTGTTATGTAAGTACCAATGTATGTCTGCTATGCCACCTGGAAAATGAAGAATTTGTACGTGAAAGGTTATTTATAGGATTGACAATAATTCTGAAACTTTTATAATTTTTCCAGATATTTGCGATTATAAGAGACCAAGAAAATCCTCAGAAGTTTAGTGTGGAGTATGTCAAAGGTGCAATACGGACCTATCTGTCAACAGACAGGTAAGTTTTAAAGGTGAAATACGGACCTACTTGTCAACAGACGGGTAAGTATGTTAAAGGTGCAATATGGACCTATCTATCAACAGACAAGTAAGTGTTAAAGGTGAAATACGGACCTACCTGTCAACAGACGGGTAAGTATGTTAAAGGTGCAATACAGACCTATCTATCAACAGACAGGTAAGTGTCAAAGGTGCAGTACGAACCTACCTGTCAACAGACAAGTACATGTAAGTACGTCAAAGGTGTGACACATCAGAGATGCAATACAGACCTACCTGTTAGTAGACAGGTAAATACAAGTGATGGCAATAATTGACAGAAGTTTTACAAGTTTTAACCCCAAAGTAAATGATGTTAATCTGAACAAAATAATGCTTGTAGAGTAAATGATGGAGAGTTTTGATTTGGTGCTATTTGTGGATTACAGAGATGCTCTGATAGCTTCAGTTCTGGATGGAGTGAGAGCATCAGGAAATAGGGATGTGTGTGTGAGGATGACTTTTACATCTCGTGGATATCGCCTCGGGCCGTTCACGGTCCCGGTGGATGAAGAAGTGGAGAGCCAGCTACTAAAATTCATCCAGCAACCACCAGGTATGGTAATGAAAAACAATAAGCGATTCAGTTGAATTGATGGACGTATATGATGTAAAACAATGAGAGATTCATTTTTTTTTCAGTTTATGTGAATGTCTTATTTTGGTATAATTTATATGGATGTTATATTTTGGTGTCCGAAGTTTTCTTAATAAAATTGAAATAAAATTTTGGGAAAAAAATTATCCAATCCAGAAAAAAAAAAATCACCGTCAGGCGTCTTTTAATAAAAAGACGTTGAATTTTTTCCCCCAGATTGGATAATTTTTTTCTATTAAAACTTCGGACACCTGTGATTGAATTTATGTGGATGTCTTATTTCAGAATAACTATTATTACGATGTTGTTCTGTGGATATACTGATCTGTTATAGTATTAATGTATGTTCTCTGATTTGAAAACTTTTCAGTTGGGACGACATTTGAGCAGTGTGTTTCCAGATTCAACAGCAACATTTCATACAGCGGACTACTTCACGCAGTCACACAAGATGTATGTCACAGGAAACTTCCTGCTTCGTTCAGTAACCCCAGATTTAATTGTTGTGTGAATTTTGTACAATGAATTCACTGATAGAATTTTCTTTTCACACAGCGAGTATGTAAACTACTAAGCAGGTTGAGTAAATTAAATCCTCAATGCTCTTTCCTATGAAAAGTCACTGCTCTCGAGATATGTGCCGTCTGTTATCAAATTTCATTCCTGTTGACAGATCATTCACCCTTCAGTTTCTGTAACTCTCTAAAGCAGCTTCTTGTGACTTGTAGTAGGATCTATATCGACTGTTAAATTCATGTTTATACTTTACATATACTTCATCTGTTTCTTTATGTCATTTGTTTGCATCAATTGTAACGGTAAAGTAAGTTTGAAATTAGATTTACCAGTAACTACATGTACATTGTACTTGTTTTTACTTCATTGTATCAAATGATTAGCATGTTTTTTGTCAAAATAGATAAATACCATATACTGGTTGTTTTCCGTGGCAATTTTTTTAGCTCGTAAGTATACAGATAATTTTAGCAGAATGTATTTTGGCAGACATGGCGATCCAAAACATGAAAATTGATACCCATTTTAGCATTAGTTACTTATCTATATACATGTAAAGAATTTTACTGTCGTCAGAAACAACCAACGCTAAAAAGAAAAAGTCTGTAGTTTATTTACCTCCCAAAGTTGAAGAGCGCTACATGTACCTTTGACATGGGAACAAATGTGCTATACAGAGTTATCTTTCTTGCAAAAATACATATCATGATTGCAGACACATTTAGGTACAATTTTAGCTATTAAATTTGGTGGCATGATACCAAATGGTTAGAATATGCCAAAATTATCACCTGAAGGAAAACAAATGCTATATTGTAACCCTGCACCATTTTTTTTTCATACATTATCTTTGTACTCCATGCCATTTTAGGGTCTGTTTGCTGAAAACAAAGAAAAATTGATCAACGGTGCTTTGCTTGGGCTACTGGAGAAAGAGGGAGATCAGAACGTTATATCTGCAGAGAATCTGGAGGCTCAGTTCCACGCCCTCAGGCGGCTGGTGGCCTCTAAGGCAGGCTTCCAGGCCTTCACTACCTTACCTAAGTAAGCAGAACATTCGGCATTGTCGCTTGAGTACCAAGTATACCCAGAATTTACAGACATCAAGGGGAAAATAATTTTTGGCTTCCTTTTAATTTCAATCAATTTGCACACATTTGAAGAGGGCAAATCTAAAAACTAGGTGGATTTAAATTTCCTCCTCGTTCTGAAATTTGGAAGAAAGAATTGGCTTTTGGCAAATTTAAATCAGGAGGAAATTGTTTTTCAATTCAACAGGCCAAAATTTATTTTTGTACAGTATATTTTACAGCAAAAATTTAAAAAGTAAGGGAGGGAACTCTAATCTTTTTTCAATTGATTTCAGAATGAGAGAAAAAGTTGGTTTAAAGGTTGTCAAGGCATTGAAGAGAAAGGATCACGGAGTTACTCATGCTGCGATAGATGTGCTCTGTGCGTTGATGCAGGTAAGCTTCTATAGATGTGCATTAATGCAGGTAAGCTTATATAGATGTGCGTTAATGCAGGTAAGCTTATATAAATGTGCATTGATGCAGGTAAGCTTGGATAGATGTGCTCTGTGTGTTGATGCAGGTAAGCTTATATAGATGTGTGTTAATGCAGGTAAGCTTATATAAATGTGCATTGATGCAGGTAAGCTTGGATAGATGTACTCTGTGCGTTGATGCAGGTAAGCTTATATAGATGTGCGTTAATGCAGGTAAGCTTATATAGATGTGTGTTAATGCAGGTAAGCTTATATAAATGTGCATTGATGCAGGTAAGCTTGGATAGATGTGCTCTGTGCGTTGATGCAGGTAAGCTTATATAGATGTACGTTAATGCAGGTAAGCTTATATAGATGTGCGTTAATGCAGGTAAGCTTATATAGATGTGCGTTGATGCATTAAGCTTATATACATGTAGATGTGCATTGATACAGGTAAGCTTGAATAACAGGAACTTCATAATCTTATGTAGAGAAGAAAAAACTGTACATTTAGATTCAGCTAAGGTAACAAGTATTTCTTCTCTACTCCTGAATATCAGGGAAACACACATGTTGCTTGCTTTTATTGAGAATATGTAGATATACATGTACTCCTGAACATGAAAGAAACACATGTGTTGCATGCCTTGATGTTGCATGCTTTTATTGAGAATATATACATACCTCCATCGTTATTGTGAAATTATGGCCCTAATGTCAGAAGTTTAGACTCCAGGGTGTGTATTTACGGATCATTTAATGAAAATGCAATTAAATATTTGAGAATCTTTTTCTTTATTCCCCAACAGTTAGCAAATAAACTTAGTGCAAAGTTATATGGAGTAGAAGGTCTCTAAAAAAGACGATGAAACTCGTGACCCAAGGGGCATGGGGTTCAGGTTCCAAGATGGGTCTACATGTGTATTTGGGTCAAATGGTGAAAATATATGAAATCTTTAAAACTCTATGTTACTTCTGAATATCAAGCACATAGACTAGGTGCATTATTATAATTAGGTTGAAGGTCTTGTCAAAATGGTAACACCAATATTCCCTGGGTCAGGGTTCTTTCCCCCAGGATTGGGCTATCTGGGTGATAAACATAAAATGTGTCGTCTTCATACACTTTACTCCTGAATGTTGTGACTTGTAATTGTGTTTGTCCAGATAATGAATTATGGCCCTGAAACAAGATCATTTGCACAAAGCAAAGATCTTTAGTTAAAAAAGTTGTAAGAAATGTTTTTTCGAGTCGCAGCTTTATAGTAAATTTAGTACAAAAGATCATTTTACCAAGATATAATGCCCATCTCCCCCAAGAGTTACAAATATTTTTCCAGACCATGATTTTGTAATAGTGAAACAATAGAAGAATTTAACATTTTTTTCTGACCACAAAAAGCTGAGAATATTCAATTCTTAGAGTTTAAAAGATCCACATTTGTCCACTCAACAATTATACTGTTTCATTTATTTGTTGTGTAACACTCCGGTGACCATAAAGGCTGACGGGCCTCTTCTAATTATCATTGTTTTTTTTTTATTATTCATACAGCCCATGCATGATGAATACGACCTTCGACAAGAGCAACTGAATAAATACTCACTTCTCTCCTCGAAGAAATTTCTGGAGACTTTGTTAGACACATTTAATGTCCATGTTGTACACAGTACGGGGGCACTTGTGATATCGGCCATGTTGGACTTTTTCACATTTTCTCTGTGTGCTCCATACAGTGAGACGACTGATGGAACCCATTTTGACACTCTGCTGGAAATGGTTGCAGCTGATGGCAGAATTGTTTTTAAATTATTCCAGGCAAGAAATATTATGATTTGCTGTTTATCCTTGTTTTCGTATTTTAGCATTCAGAAATAGATTTAAGACCTTGTGACATTGAGTTAAGTATCTAGTGATAACCCAGTCTTTTCTTATAGCATCCGTCAATGGCAGTTGTAAAAGGAGCTGGACTTGTTATGAAAGCCATTATTGAGGTTTGATGTAGAATGTATTTCAAGCTATCGTAAATCAAATTTCATAGGATAAATTATATAGAATAAAATCATGAATGTAAAAAGGCAATATCAAATTGGGATTTTTAACTAATTAAAAAAAAATCCCACTACATTGAGAATTCTAGTTATCTGTCACTTATGTAAGAATTTTATCTAAATTAAGATGTAGTCATTTAGACTCTATATTTATGACAGGGTAGATCTTTTGACTTCCAAATTACTTTCTGTGAATTGAACCAGTTAGCTTGATGTCTCTCTTGTGAGACCACTTTTGGAAAACTTTCAGTTTTTATTTCTAAAGTGTTTATGGAGAAAAGCCAATATTTGTCACAAAATGTACCATGACCTAAATGTTGAAATTTTGAATTGATTAGGAGGGGGATCAGGAAGTGGCAGCTAAGATGCAGGACCTTGCCCTTTCAGAGGGGGCGTTACCCAAACATTTACACACAGCCATGTTCACTTCCAGTTCAGACAACAGGATGCTTACTATCAGGTAATGTTTAGTTTTGAAGGGAGGGGCGTTACCCAAACATTTACACACGGCCATGTTCACTGCCAGTTCAGACAACAGGATGCTTACTATCGGGTAACGTTTAGTATGGGAGGGAGGGGGCGTTACCCAAACATTTACACACGGCCATGTTCACTGTTAGGACAGTGAGGGGACATTATACATGTATAAGGCTTATAGCTATAGTTTGAGGCTTAGGGAACATTGCATGAGGCTTAGGGGGCGTTACCCAATGATAATAATGTTCAAGGGGTGATTACTGACATATACAGTGTATCATTCTTTTGTCTTTACAATATGAAGTGTAATATGCGGGGAAAATGGAATCGGTATTCATGAAAATAACAGAAGTCTTCCTATAATCGACTAACTTTCAATACTTTGCAGGCAGCTGAGTCGACATTTGGTCGGGTTGTGGGTCACTGGTCATCCCACTGCTATGGGCCTTCTCAGACGCATTCTGGTGAGTTGTCAACTTTGAAAGTACTGTAAGTAGCTGAAATCCATTGAAAAGCTCAGACAAAACAAAATCCGCTTTTTTCCTCCTTGTTTTCCAGCCTAGTGGACTCTTGGTGTACCTTGACTCCGATGCAGAAGTCCCCATCCACGAAACTGACAAACTGCATGTCAGAGACAACGTTAAATTAGCTCAAGTTAGTGTCCGTCTCACAGAATTCATGTAATATATATTAAATTAGGGCTGTTCCAGAAATGATCAAAAGAGGGGGTCGGGCGGCAAACGATATTTTTTTGAGTGGGTGGTCGTATTTTTTCATATTTTATTTGGTCCGTGGTTGGACTGTTAAAATTTTTTTTATTATGGGTAGTGGGTAGTTTCTATTGTTTTTTAATTTTGTACCACGTGGGTGTTGAGTTTTCAGAATATTTTTATTGTTGCTCTTCTTGTGTTGGTTACAAAACGTCGGAGGGAAAATCGAAAACGTGCTTTCGAAATGCTGCTTTTGAAATCGGAAATCAGAAGTAACCTAGAACTATTCGAGTTGTCGCTCTTTGTAGCGCATAACTTTCTATTTCCATTACGGCACTCTTCAAATTAGAGGCGCGTTTAGTAGGGTCCCTTGGGACGTGATGGTGGCGAACTCTGTAAATTATTACAGTTTACAGTGCATCGATCTTGGGAATATTTTGAAATCAATAGGTATTCCGTTTTCTAATAAAAATAGGCAAACCTTGGTTGATTTATGCGAGGGTACCGATGCGTTATATTTATCAGTCAGTGTGATGGTGATATAGAGGCCTCCATTAGAAGACGAACGATTCGTGGAAAAACATATCCATACCCATTTCATGATAATAGCATCGCTTGGACTCCCAATCTTTCCAACATTCCCGCCATAGATGCCTTTGATTCTTGATGTGACATCGTTTCTTCAGCACTACTGTGATACAATGTCGCACAGGCATTACCGCGTCATTGACTACTGTTTGTCCCGAAAACCTCGCAAGATTTGTACTGTTTTCATTTTTAAAAATATTTTTGTGGTGGGTCTGGTTAGGTTTTTTTTTAATTAGATGGGTCATTGTAAAATGAGTTTTATCAATTTGATGGGTCATGGGGCAATTTTTTATTTATTTTTTATGGGTGCTTGGTATATACAAAAAGTGCCTCCCGACCCCCCCATGTATTTATTTCTGGAATAGCCCTTAGCTCAAGGTAGTGTCCGTCCCACAATATTCATGTAATATACATTAAATTAGCTCAAGTTAGTGTCCGTCCCACAGAATTCATATAATATACATGTTCCATTTAATTCTAGTTAGTGACATTAAAAGAAGCTTTTATGTACATATTTGGATACCAGTGTTTCTCTAGAATTGATTTTGGCATCTGGAATTGAGCATTAAAGGAAACTGAAAGCAAAGGTTGGGAAACACAAATCATGGATGGAAAACAAAAATCAAGAAATGGGAAACAAAAATCAAGGGTTAGGAAACAGAAGTCAAAGAATGGGAAATGGTAATTATGGAGTGGGAAACAAATTGTGGAGTGGGAAACAAATCGTGGAGTGGGAAATAGAAATCAAATTTGGGAAACAGAAATCATGGAGTGGGAAACAGAAATCCATTATGCACATGCATGTACTTCTAACATTTGCTTTATACATTTACATCTCATGTGATTAAATTTGTTGTGTTTATCAGGACATTCAAAATAGAAACAGAAGAAATCCAAATCTAGTCATGATAGAAAAGAAGGTGGATGAACTTCTTCAGCACTGGCGAGCAAAAATAGGACTGGAGAAAAATAAACAAGTAAGATGAAATGTTTGTGTGTAAGTGGGAAGGTATTGGAGTGAAAACAGTACTAATTATTTTAAATGGATGATTGTACATGTATGCACAGTATGTTTACATTCTGAAGTATTGTCAATAATAAACACTTTGTTGTTTAAATGTATTTATTCTCAATAATAGTGCTTAGTTTAACATTAAAACTTACATGTATATGCATGTACAATGTTCATGTACATGTATTTCGAACTATACATACATTGAACTATATGTACATAAGAAATAAATGTCTGGTCTGTTTGTGTTGTGGGAGATATCAAAGCTAGGAAAGTAAGGGCTAATGTCTACATAACTGTTTGTGTTGTGGGAGATATCAAAGTTAGGAAAGTAAGGACTAGTGTCTACAGAACTGTTTGTGTTGTGGGAGATATCAAAGCTAGGAAATTAAGGGCTAGTGTCTACAGAACTGGAATTGGTGATTACTGTTAGATTTTGTTGGAGCTCAATTTTCTTGGGTGCCTATGTTCCATGAATTTCAAACCACAATGCAATGCACAATTTATGCAATGTTTTCATGTTCAAAAACCATATCTACGAAATTACTGTACATCCCAATGAACATTAAAGTCTTCACAATCACCAAAAATTGGCCCCCACAAATATAGATAATTCCACATTATACAAAATATTATCCCTTGTGTCCTTCATTTATTTAACTCCATGATGAACACGAGCTAGACATTTATTTAACTCCATGATGAACACGAGCTAGACATTTATTTAACTCCATGATGAACACGAGCTAGACATTTATTTAACTCCATGATGAACACGAGCTAGGCATTTATTTCTCATATGAAGAAGCGTGTTTCCTTATATTCCTGTATTGTTTCAGCAAAATGATTTAAAACCCGTGACTTTACGGAAGCGCAGACAGAGGATAAAGAGCGAGGCCAACTGGTCATTATTTTATTATTACTTTGGGAGAGATCACGCAAAACCTAACTTACTGTGGAATTATAAGGTAAGGAATGCATATAATACCTGTACGTCAATAAACTGGACATATCGGGAACCCATTTTTGGACTCCTAAATTTTAATGAAAATGTTTGGTTTATTTATTACATAAAGTATTGTACTGTATGTCTCTGTTAGTGGAATATATATGGATTAAAAAAACCGAAACTAATGTTTCACATTTTGTGTTTGACTTTGAATCTGTTACGCTAACAGACTAGGGAAGAGTTGCGGGAGGCACTTGAGAACGAGATGAGAGCATTTAATGTGGACAGAGAACTGGGAGCTAATTGTGTAGTGGGGTGGAACCACCAGGAGTTTGAGGTCCCCTACGTCTGTCTCTCAGACGAAATCAAAATAGGTAAGGTCATCTATCGAAGTTAGAAGGAAAAAAAACTGTTGGAGTCAAATGATATCTGTATATCTCATGAAAGTAGACTATTATGTAAATGAAGATACATGCACTTAATGGATGTTGGCTTCTTGACTCTAAGTTAAACCTAGTACACTGTACTTGACTCTAAGTTAAACCTAGTACACTGTACTTGACTCTAAGTTAAACCTAGTACACTGTACTTGTAAGTATGGGACAGTTAGGATTCAACATGTATTAAAAATACAAATTTCAGTTTTGAAAATTCATATGGGTATGAACTCTGAAGCTTCATGTCAGCTTACTTCATGAAGCTCATTAGCGTTTCATGAAAAGTAGGCCGGTGTGAAGCATTGCAGTTCACACCCTCATGTATTTTCCAAAATGAAGTTTATTTCTTGTACTTACATTCTATTCACATTTCTGTTGGTGTTTTCCAGCTGTTAAAATTAGCATACAATATTATCAACACTCATCCACACATTGTTCACAGCTGTATCGCATTCATGAGGAAATGGCTATCATTAAAATACAGGTAACGATATCACGATCTAAAACATTGGGAATGTAAATATTCGACTGTCAATGTTTTCAGGTGACTATTATCTGAGACTTCTGCTGGAAGAAGGAGAAAATGAATCGGAAGAAACAAGTGCCATTAAGAAATCGTATGTAGGCTTAATGTTCTGCACAATATATCGTAGTATGCATTCTGCAAGTTGTTTAATGTAGAGGTAGAGGTAGAGTGTGTGAGGATGTACTTCTGATACTTACAGGTACGAATTCTTCAATGATCTGTATCATCGCTTTCTGCTGACTCCAAAGGTTCAGATGAAGTGCATGTGTCTACAGGCCATGGCCATTGTATACGGGAAATGTCATGAAGAGATTGGCGCTTTTAATGACACCAAATACATTGTAGGAATGCTGGAAAGGGTAAGTTTTTGTAAGGCCACATCAAATCAATTCTCTGGTACTCAGACACCCCCCCCCCCCCCCAAATCGGCTGCTGACACGAGTTTATTGCCACCCCAGAAAAAAAATTGCCGCCACCCATATTTGATACATCAAAATAAAATTCGTGTTTTGGCGCCAAAATCTTAAAGTGCCTTGCTCAATAAGACGTGCTGCTTAGTTGATGTCAACAATATGGTGACAGAAACAGTTCTTGTCAGCATTGAGATTATTTTTAACTCAAAACAGATTGTTCCATGGACAATTATACCGGTAGACTCGTCCTTGACAGTTGATACACTTTGCAAGAAACTTCTGGGCGGTGAATTTAAAGGAAGTGAACATGAAAACAATATTTGTTGCATAATAAACTTAAAAGACCTCCTGAAGCTAAATAGTGTGGCCTGAATCTAATTTGCTTGTTTCTATTACGAGATTTGATCAATTAAACACTCTAAGTTAAAGGTTTATGGAGGTCATCCATTATTTCCCAGTATGCATCTGTGCTCTGACGTAGATGAGACACATTGCTGTTGTTGACTGGGTCACTATTATACAGCAGAAATTCATGGATTCATATCAGAATTGATGGATAAGGTTTTGGAGCAAAAAGAATTGAAATCAAATCTAATTACAATGCATTAAGAAAACACTCCCACAAAATATCTCCAGCTCCTCCAACTTCTGAACTTACTCAGAAGCACTAGTACTGTTATATTTCAAGATTCCAAATCAATTAATTTTATTAGATTTTAAAATATTTGGAGATAATTAAGGTGACTGTGTCATAAAAGTACTGCAATATAGGCATATAAATTATATATTTTATAATAATTGATGTACATGGACCACAGATAAATTTCGGAGATGCAATTTACAGTTATATTATTTATTTACACTAATAAAAATTACTTATTCAGAATCTGTATCAAAGTCTGAGGTTTTAAGAAATCCTTTATAATTGCAGTGCTCTTTAGGAAATACTCCCTTAATTTATGTCACAACAAATGAGGGTAAATTAAAACTACTCTGATTTTTACCCCCAATAGGCTGACCGCGTCTGACCTAGTTGATAAACTGTCTGTAGGCCATAAAACTTGATAGCATGCCTGCAACAGAATTGTTACTGTATTCTATCATGTGTGTGTGTAATTGGAAATATTTACACACAAATGCCATGTTATGTTTAGATTTTAATACATGTGAATACAGAAGGTATTTTTCATTTTCGTGTTTTTCTTACTTGTTTAACAAGTTGTTATCAAAGTCCTCTGAGACCCTTCCTCTCTGGATACATAAATCCATGGATAAATGTAAGCTGTATCAATTATAACAGGACTTAGACACACCATGTCAAAATATGGGTGTAGAGAACCGCACTTTATGTGTATATCCATGTAATCTGACACAAAATGTTCAAACTCATGACAACAAAGACACCCCTTGATCATGAATGTACATAATTCCTCTCTCATTAAAATCAATTGCTGGTAATGAAAAATCATTCTGAGAAACAATTTCTTCCTCTGTAACATCAGGTTCAAACTGATATCCCATATTTAATTCACTTTCTGGTGATGACATTTTAACGTTGATGCTTACAATGTGCCAAAAATGCACAATTTGTCCTACTGACATCAGCATCAGTGTTGCCCTCTAGTGGATACTAAGAGATAACCCAGCAGGGAGGTAATAATTTTTTCAATATGGCAGCTCCCAAGGATTGAAAAGATTAGTTAATCTTTATGAAATATCTCCCTACTAAAGAAAGCTACATCTTAATGATTTTCAGAATTCATTATATACATCAAAATGACAAATTTAAACCCTTTGTCACATTTTCATGTTCACTTCCTTTAAAGAAATTGAAACCTTGAAGGAACAAATTGATGAAAGCAAGGCCGAGTTGAAGTACGACGTTTTTGTAGGTCGAAACAAAATGGCTGACAGCGATAACAGAATGAAAAGAAGCTATACGGTGTTGAATACCATTTGTAAAACTCTAACTTTCTTCACAGCACAAAAAAAAACGACAGACAAAAAATCCCAACCCATGTGACATGGAGATAAACTGAAAAACTAAACCCCTTACCTACCTACCCATTTTTTGAAAAACAATTGTCTGAGAACCAGAAAATTGATTTGATGTGGCCTAACATGGAAATTCTTATTAGCCTGCTTAGTAAATGTGTGTTACCATTAAAGACTTGACTAGGTGTTTCTGGTACTTTAGTGGTTAGCCTTCCATGTGAAACACAATGAGGGACAAAGATTTCATAATTCACATAATTTGTTGTTACAGTGTACAGACAAACTGGAGAGAGATAGGCTGGTGCTTTTTCTCAACAAACTAATTCTACACCAAGTAAGTATAAGTACACAGTGTTAGAGATTTGTATTTGATTATGTGCTAAAACAGAAACTGCTCTTTTGGAAGTAATCCCATATTTTACTGAATGGCCCTGTTCTGTATTTTACTGAATGACCCTTTTCTGTATTTTACTGAATGGCCCTGTTCTGTATTTTACTGAATGGCCCTGTTCTGTATTTTACTGAATGGCCCTGTTCTATATTTTATTGAATGACACTGTTCTGTATTTTACTGAATGGCCCTGTTCTATATTTTATTGAATGACACTGTTCTGTATTTTACTGAATGGCCCTGTTCTATATTTTACTGAATGACACTGTTCTGTATTTTACTGAATGACACTGTTCTGTATTTAACTGAATGGCCCTGTTTTATATTTTATTGAATGACACTGTTCTGTATTTTACTGAATGGCCCTGTTCTATATTTTATTGAATGACACTGTTCTGTATTTAACTGAATGACCCTTTTCTATATTTTACTGAATGGCCCTGTTCTATATTTTACTGAATGGCCCTTTTGCATAGGAAAAGGATGGTATACTAGTTCACTTGGCCTGTCTAAAAAATATTGAGGTATATGAGGATTCAAGATATTGAGGGTAAAATACTTTAAAAAAATAAGTGGTTGAGACTTCTGAATATGCATTGTATTTAAGATATCGGTGTTACCGATGATGTATGTGCTTGTTCTTTTTTTGTAATATATATGCAGTATATCCTTACAAAAGTAAGAGTTGAGGTGTGTGTATGTGCAGTAACTCGCACCACATCTTGCTTTTATTTTTATTTTTCAGAAAAATGTCAAAGAAATCATGGATGCCAATGGTATAAAAGTTTTAGTAGACTTGTTAACTCTAGCACATCTCCACACCACCAGAGCCACAGTCCCACTACAAGTAATGTACTATTTACTGTCAGCAATGAAGTTTGTGCCCTTTGTGTTTGAATGCAAGTTCAATGACATTTTCAAGTATGATGTCTTTTGTTTGCAGACCAATGTTATTGAGGCATCTCCGGACATGAGGAGAGACAGCGAGAAAGAATGGTACTATGGGAACAAGGACAAGGAACGGCTGGGACCATTCTCGTACGATGAGGTGAGTAGTTTTAAAGTTTGCTGTAAACGAGGAATGGCTGGGACCATTCTCGTACGATGAGGTGAGTAGTTTTAGACTGGCAGTAAGCAAGGAACAGCTGGGACCATTCTTGTACCTCAAATTGAGTACAGTTTTAGGCTGGCTGTAAACAAGGAACAGCTGAAACCATTCTTGTACAACAATAGGTTTGCTGTAAACAAAGAATCTAGATCTTTTGTAATTAAGTACATGTATGTAAACTAAAAGCAGTCTTTAGGTGAAATTATGCTTTTTCAACTGCCACATTTGATATTATTTTTTTACGCAAAATTCTGTACTATAGTTGAAAGACCTGTGGAAGGAGGGGGTGATCCATGCTAAGACACGATGCTGGGCTCAAGGAATGGATGGGTGGCGCCCTCTACAGTCTGTTCCACAACTCAAGTGGACACTACTGGCCTCTAGTCAGCCGGTGATGAATGAGAGTGAACTCGCTAGTCTCATACTAAACATGCTGATTCAAATGACTGAATACTATCCAAGCCGGTAAGATTTTATTGAAAATTTGTCTGCATAGCATCACATGATGAAAATTGCAAATATGCATAGCGTAATTTTTCTTGTAATTTTCTGTAGGGACTCTGATGGTGCAATAATTCGACCACTGCCAAAAGTGAAGAGGATATTATCAGATCCCATGTGTCTCCCACATCTAGTGCAGGTTTGTCTGCTACAGAAAAATTTGACATCTTCAGCTGAAAACAAAATGAATGTCAATCTTTATTCCACAAAGTTGAGTGTAGTATTATTGAATCAGTGAAGTGTGGTTTTGTTGTGTGTAATATTTAATCAATGAAGTGTGGTTACTAACTTTTGTTTTAGATGAATTTGGGCAATAAAGCGGGAGTAGCAATATAACGAATTCACCATTACTGACAGTTCATTGAGCAGTCAAAAGAGATTCAGTTATGCAATTTATTTGGACTACTGTCTGTGTAAACAGATTCATAATCATGATTTTTATTCAGCGATTATTCTTAATTAACCTGACCAATGCATACTTTGTCCAGCCAGTCACACATCACAACAGTGCTCTCAAAGTACATGTGTAATTACTGAAGGGTGTTAGGTAATTGGCATTATTGAGGGTAAAACCTATATAAATTGCCCATTTGTTTGTGAAAATCAGTCACATATGGCATTATGTGGGGTTGGCATTATAACGGGGGTGCTAACACAAGGAGAAATGTGTTCTTTAGGATTTTCTGGCAATTTGCGGGGTGGCATTATAGCAGGAGGGGGTTATATCGATGGAGCACTGTACATGTTGTAACAGGAATGTGTGTGGGAGTGTAGGCCACTATTTATGCTCAGTTGATTTGATACTTCATAGGTAGCTTTGAATGGAAGCTAAATATAGGGAATTTTAAGAAATTCTTTTCAAGAGCCATAGGGCCATACTAAATCAGTCATTCCCATCTTGTGTGAGTTCAAGTTTTGTTGGTTTGTTTTATTTCCCCAAATTAAGGACACCGGCTTTAAGGGTGGGGCAAAAGTTGATAAGGAAAACTCTGTTGAATAGAAATATTGTTGTGTGAATTTGGAAGAAAAGCATTCACTTTCGAATGGAGGCATAGCTCTTTGTGTTGTTTGGATAATTTCATGTCATTATCTAATTACAAAAGTCTACATACATGTACATGTACATTTCATGTCACTGTCTATTTATGAGGTTCTTATTACATGTACATTGAAAAACAAATTCATCAGCTGTGAATGGAGAATCAGCTTCAGTGCATGTCATCATAATGATATTTGCATTCATAATTTCCTGACGTTTTACAGCTGCTGTTGACCTTTGACCCGACCTTAGTGGAGAAGGTGGCCCGTTTGCTGTACCTAATTATGCAGGATAATCCAAACATTTCCCGCCTCTATTTGACGGGAGCATTCTATTTTATCATGATGTATACCGGATCCAACGTGCTACCTATTGCCCGATTCCTGAAATATACGCACATTAGCCAGGCTTTCAGATCGGAGGAGGTAAGAAAACACATAATCAACAGGCTAACAACATTCTCAGATTTAAAGCTTGCTTGAATTCAAAATTCCGGAACAACGTAATTAATGCATTAAAACAGCAAAGGAGACCAACATTAAACTTAATATTACATTGTAGGTTCGTTTTATAATCAAAATTTGCCATGAAAAATCAAGTGGCATTTTGATATTAATCTGTCTGTCCACAACTTGACCTTGAACTTGGTCATGACTTGCTACTATATACTTCTCTGAAGTACTCGGGGTAAAACATCATATTTAGGATTCAATTATGGTCAAGATCTTTATTGGAAAGGTTAAATAAATACCACCTGTCTTCATCAGTGTGACAATATATTTATGAACTTTTGATTTTTATTTTATTTCATGTATCTGATTGGTTGGTGTGATTGTAGAATCGCGGCTCAGACATTGTGAGCAGAAGTGTGTTGGGACATCTCCTACCAGAAGCCATGGTCTGTTACCTAGAAAATTACTCACCAGAAAAGTTTTCAGAGATTTTCCTTGGGGAGTTTGACACACCAGAAGCTATCTGGAACACAGAAATGAGGTATGAAAATTTCAGATTTATTTTGAACAAAAACAGAAATGAAGGAAGAAATTATTTTAGATTTAGATTTAGATTTAATTTAGACAAGAATTCGTATTTTTCCTGTTGTAAGAAATACTGTTAATTTATCTAAAATAGCATTGTAACATTATCCCATGACCAGTGTGATTATGATATTTTACAGTCTGTTATTGATGTTATTGTGTAGGCAGGTGATGATATTTTATAGTCTGTTATTGTGTAGGCAGGTGATGATATTTTAGTCTGTTATTGATGTTATTGTGTAGGCAGGTGATGATATTTTACAATCTGTTATTGATGTTATTGTGTAGGCAGGTGATGACATTTTATAGTCTGTTATTGATGTTATTGTGTAGGCAGGTGATGATATTTTACAATCTGTTATTGATGTTATTGTGTAGGCAGGTGATGATATTTTACAGTCTGTTATTGATGTTATTGTGTAGGCAGGTGATGATATTTTATAGTCTGTTATTGATGTTATTGTGTAGGCAGGTGATGACATTTTATAGTCTGTTATTGATGTTATTGTGTAGGCAGGTGATGATATTTTACAATCTGTTATTGATGTTATTGTGTAGGCAGGTGATGACATTTTATAGTCTGTTATTGATGTTATTGTGTAGGCAGGTGATGATATTTTACAATCTGTTATTGATGTTATTGTGTAGGCAGGTGATGATATTTTACAGTCTGTTATTGATGTTATTGTGTAGGCAGGTGATGATATTTTATAGTCTGTTATTGATGTTATTGTGTAGGCAGGTGATGACATTTTATAGTCTGTTATTGATGTTATTGTGTAGGCAGGTGATGATATTTTACAATCTGTTATTGATGTTATTGTGTAGGCAGGTGATGACATTTTATAGTCTGTTATTGATGTTATTGTGTAGGCAGGTGATGATATTTTACAATCTGTTATTGATGTTATTGTGTAGGCAGGTGATGATATTTTACAATCTGTTATTGATGTTATTGTGTAGGCAGGTGATGATAATTTATAGTCTGTTATTGATGTTATTGTGTAGGCAGGTGATGATATTTTACAGTCTGTTATTGTGTAGGCAGGTGATGATATTTTACAATCTGTTATTGATGTTATTGTGTAGGCAGGTGATGATAATTTATAGTCTGTTATTGATGTTATTGTGTAGGCAGGTGATGATATTTTACAGTCTGTTATTGTGTAGGCAGGTGATGATATTTTACAATCTGTTATTGATGTTATTGTGTAGGCAGGTGATGATATTTTATAGTCTGTTATTGTGTAGGCAGGTGATGATATTTTACAGTCTGTTATTGTGTAGGCAGGTGATGATATTTTATAGTCTGTTATTGTGTAGGCAGGTGATGATATTTTACAATCTGTTATTGATGTTATTGTGTAGGCAGGTGATGATATTTTATAGTCTGTTATTGATGTTATTGTGTAGGCAGGTGATGATATTTTACAGTCTGTTATTGATGTTATTGTGTAGGCAGGTGATGATATTTTATACTCTATCATTGATGTTATTGTGTAGGCAGGTGATGATATTTTACAATCTGTTATTGATGTTATTGTGTAGGCAGGTGATGATATTTTATAGTCTGTTATTGATGTTATTGTGTAGGCAGGTGATGATATTTTACAATCTGTTATTGTGTAGGCAGGTGATGATATTTTACAATCTGTTATTGTGTAGTCAGGTGATGATATTTTACAATCTGTTATTGATGTTATTTTGTAGGCGGGTGATGATATTTTATAGTCAATTATTGGTGTTATTTTGTAGGCGGGTGATGATATTTTATACTCTATCATTGATGTTATTTTGTAGGCGGGTGATGATCGAGAAGATTGCCTCTCACATTGCCGACTTTTCACCTAGACTTCAGAGTAACACTCGCGCCTTGTACCAGTACTGTCCCATTCCAATAGTCAACTTTCCTCAACTTGAGAATGAACTCTTCTGTAATATCTATTACCTTAAGCATCTCTGTGATACCCAGAAATTCCCAGACTGGCCCATTAAGGACCCAGTACGTATTTTGCTGTTCAGAAATCTGTATAGGTTTACAGAATTAAGTAGAACCGTTTACTCTGTATCTCAGCTATTGACGAAAAATGTCACATTCAATTTACGTGTACGTGTGCAGTAAAACATGGTTATAGCAAACTACTAGGACCAACGGAAAAAACAGCTTGTTATAACCTTTAACTATATCTGATAAAAATTTTATGAGTTATTCTCCTAAGGGAATAAATATCCCTTCACAATAAGTGTAAATTTGTTATAAGTGTGTTTTTTATAAACATGTTTTACTGTATATACATTTGAATGTATGCACTGCAGTGTATGGGCATGTCAAACATTTTATAGTATGATTTACAAATTAGAGATAGCCTTTATTTTTATTATTCGCTTAAAAGCATTGAGACAGTTTGGCAAGTACGTTACCGATGTTTAATGTTTATCACATTGTTCTTTTTTCAGATCAAGTTACTAAAAGAAATATTAGAAGCTTGGAAGAAGGAGGTGGAGAAAAAACCACCCTCCATGTCGATCGAAGAAGCTTATGAGACGCTGCAAATGAAGAAAGGCGTGGGAGGGTTAGTTTATATCTCTACTGATGATTGCTAACAAAATTTTGTACAAAGCTGTATGCAGTATGGTACCTCAGTTGTGCAATATTTATATGTAGAACACTGTACATTTTTTAGAATTTATTGATGTTTATATATGAACACATCCTAATACAAATCTAAACTTTGTGTTATTTTAGGTTTAAGTTTACTGACTCTGGCATGACAAGGTTACCCAATAAATGTTTTGGCATGGTTCCAATAATCTACAGCTTTAACATTTATGGCTTGAACATATAATTGTGTATTGCAGAGTTGCTTGTTAGGATTCTGGTTCTTGCTTTTTTACATTCACACCGTGAATCACAAAATTGTTGTATTTTGATGCCACTCACTGTTTTAACTCGTTCAAGTTCATTTAAATTTGAACATATTTATGGTTTAAAAGTTGTGTTTTATCATAAAACTCATTGGGCTTAAGGTCATACACGATGTTTCTTACATTCTTTTCTAAAATTATATTTCCATTTCCTTTGCATGCAGAGTTCTTGTTTGACTTCTGAAATAGGTTTAAATTTTATAGTGTAGTAATATTACCTTACTCCTTATGTCAGCCTGGTAAGCCCAGTGGTTAGATCACCTAACTACAGTACCTGCAACGTTATTCTTGACATGATAAACGATAGAACACGATACACGCACGATAGGATAGGATACACGCACGATACGATAGGATATATGCACGATATGATAGGATACACGATAAACCTGATAAACACAAAACCTGATAAACGATCTTCATGATAGACCTGATAAACGCAAAACACGATAAACGATCTTCACGATAAACGGAAAACCTGATAGAAATGGTGTAAATTTAGAATCAATTTAGACAGAACGAAATTTTGATACCGACAACATAATTACATTATGTTGGTAATAATACTGAAGGATTTCAATATTCATTATACACCTAAAACGTATAATTTCTTTAATACACGGTCGTACTTTAAAAAAGATTTATTTTTATTTCAAGTTTTTACGCCACCACAGCTAAAATCAGAAAACTAAACTGTATACGATATTTAATTCATTATTTGATATCTATTTGAATTTTCCCAGCCAATGATTCTAAAATTATAATTGTCACCTAATGTTTAATATATAAATTATACAGTGAATTAATTAAATGTAATATAATGTAGTGCTATCATGCTTCAGTAGCTCTCAAATTCTAATGTCTATTATCTTGAATGGGAAATAAATCCAGGAATATTTTGTGTGTAGTGAGGAAGGGGTTAATTTGCATCAAGTCCCAAGTTCACCGGTCATTAAACAATTACAATTATTTTCATCATGACCGCTTTAAAAAGATCCACTGCATTACACCAAATCTTCATACATTAGATATTTCTACACGATGAGTGATGATTGATATTCATAAGTAATTGGAACATATGTATTTGAATTGATATCTTAATAACAAAAATAAATAAACTATGAAAAAAATAAATAAATTAAACACGGCTTTTAAATTCGCGATTTTGAAACGCTTAAAAAAAATTGTGTGAAGTATGTAAAAAAAAAAAAAATATAATTAATCATCAAACCCGGTATTAATTTCCAGTATCTATACCCGTACGATTATAGGTACATGTACAAGTACAAGTATAAAAAAAAACAACAACGATGACAGCCGAGTCGTGCCCAGTTGGGCAGACTTTTGGGAGATGCAACACCCTTGCACCCTTTTAAAACTTAATCTTCTAAATGTGTCAGATACAATGTCCCTGATAATGTTTGCAGTCAAAACACGGGTGATATACAGACGCACACAAGTTCAATGGTGGGTATATAAATAGAACACAGGTGGGGGAAAAAATCAGAAGAAAATGAGCCTTTATTAAAATATATGTAATAAACAACGTAATTTACTGATTTTTCCTTTCAAATCGGAACTTCCTATTTCTCTGTTAGTGTTAATTACAAATAATTGTTTCTAGACAAGCAAATGTTTATGAACTGTACATGAAGGAGCTTTCAGATTTACTGTCCCCGGTGTGCTCGGCAAACCACTGTCTACTTTTCATATTACTTACTAATAGAATGAAATTGTGATAAATTTTCACCCTCTCTGGCTCTTCTGTCTTAAAATCGACAGTTTTATGTTCTTCAAATATCCTGTCTTTTCTCGATTCCTAAAAATAGCTTCTCTAACAAAATGAATAAAGCTTTCGAAAAATGTACTTTTTCATTAGATTTTATTTACAGTCCCAATAGTTTCCGAAGCTACATGATGAACGATTTTCATGATAAACGGAAAACCTGATACATGCAAAACACGATACACGATAGACCTGATAAACGCAAAACACGATGGAAAACGGAAAACCTGATAAACGCAAAACACAATACAATAGGATACACGCACGATACGATAGGATACACGCACGATAGGACACGATAGGAATGTCAAGAATAACGTTGCGGGTACTGTAGTACTACAAGGGAACCATGTTTAAATAGAGTTTTTTGTTCACTTCCAAAATGTCTGTAAAAATAATGTGTCATAGAAGTAGATTATCACCTTGCATATGCAGAAAATGTGCAAAGTTAAAATGCTAAATCTTAGTAAAATTCTATGTGAATGTTAAAGCACTAAATCTAAGTATAATTCTGTGTGTAAGTGTTACAACACTAAATCTCAGTATAATTCTATGTAAATGTTAAAACACTAAATCTCAGTATAATTCTGTGTAAGTGTTAAAACACTAGGTGTAGCTTAGTTCCCTCTCTCTGACTGGCTTTGGGCTGTCCTCATTCTATTTGATATATATTTACTGTAACTTTTCCCAATACTTACATTTTCAATTAATCTTCACGTTTCATATTTCTGAATACTGATTGCATTACTAATACAATTCACTAATATTCACGAAATATACATATAATTTTCATAAAACATTTATGATACAAAACCTGCTAAATTAACCTGGAAGTCTAGACTGCAGTAATTTGCACATCTGGATCTTGGTTCCTGGTACAACCATAATGTTGTTAGTACTGGAGTGAACTGATAATTTTGTCTACTACCATAACTTTTTTATTCCTGTAAATCTTTTATTCTTCATTTTAATCTTTTTACTTACTTTTTGTAGACATGAAGAAGCCAAAATTAGAAAAGCATACTTTAAGCTGGCTCAAAAATACCATCCAGATAAAAATCCCGAAGGAAGGGTAAGGAACTGCACAGTAGCAAATTTCTCTCCTTTTTTTATTTCTAATTTTTAATGAATGATATGGATGTTATGATTAGACATTTTGTCAGCTAGATCTCTGTTCCTTCCTGTAGGAAATCTTCGAACAAGTCAATAAGGCGTATGAATTCCTGTGCAGCAAATCTCGGCTAGTGGAAGGACCAGATCCCCAGAATATTGTGTTAATCCTCCAAGCCCAGTCCATACTGTTTAACAGATATAAAACAGGTAAGATATTGTGTTAATTCTCCGAGCCCAGTCCATACTGTTTAACAGATACAACACAGGTAAAATATTTATTTTTTTTAATTTTTTTTTTTTTCCAAATAAAGATTTTATTCATCGACATACATTTGCACAAAAGTAGATACAAAAGAATATGAATATATTTAAGCGTACATATATATATTATAATGTTCATTTTCTTTTTATGAGAGAGAGAAGAGAGAGAGAGAGAGAGAGAGAGAGAGGAGGGAGTCAATTGACTAATGGAGACCATTTTTCCCAGTCCGTTTTAAATTTATCTAATTCATTTCTTTCCTTATAACTATCCAGGTTGATTTGATACAATTGTTTCCAATCATTTATAAGGGCTTTAAGTGTTAGCTGATTTTTTTGACATCTATTCCTATATATATATTTTTTTATTATTATAAGTAATGCATTGTATGACCTGAAATGTTTTTGTTTTGTATCACCAAATATAAAAGTTTTGACATCAAATTCTATTTCAATCTCCTTTGAATTGCAATATCTGATAAATTCTGATAATAATTGTTGTACTTTTGGACAATCCCAAAGTAAATGGTAAATTGTTTCGTCTTCCCTATCACAAAAGGTACATAGTTTAGAATCTACTCTACCTAATTTGTACATATAGCTATTAGTAGTTAAAATGTGGTGGTTAACTCTGTATTGAAACCATAATAATTTAGAATCCAATGTAGTCAAGAATGGCAGGTAAAAGATTGCCTTCCATTGGTTATCAGAGGTAATGAAATATCTACTCCATTTCTTTTTTCCTGTGGGTATAGCATCTGATTTATTGAGAGTATCATACATAGGTTTCGACCCTTTCTTTGTTAAAACAAATAGTTTGATATTCAAGGGAATAAGGGGTTTTTGCACAGATGCTTTATTTGTAAAGTTATACTTTTTCATATCTGTGGCTACTACTTGTGTTATACCCATATATGTTAAAAAATTCATTTGTAGGTTAAATCTGTCTTTAAATATTTTAAAATTTATAATTTCTCCTTTTTCGTCAAGTAGGTCATGTACATTTTTTATTCCTTTATCATACCATGTTTTATAGAAGATGGACTGACTTTCTATCTTGAACTTATGATTATTCCATAAAGGTTGGCTCATATAGTCCTCCCAAGATTTAATGACAACTTTTTCTTGAATTTCCTTAAAAGCCACCATGACATCTTTCCAGAAGTCATTTTTTACATTTTCAACTATCTGTAAGATATAGTCTGAACCTGTATTTATTAATTTGTCCAAGTTTACATTATTTCTAAGGAGACTTTTCCATTTTGAGTTGTCCTCCATAACCAATCTCCTTATCCAAGTCGACTTTAGTCCTTTGATATAACAATCTAGATCAACCATTTTTAGTCCCCCATATGCATACTTTTGTGTGGCAACTTTACACGGGTAAAATATTGTGTTAATTCTCTGAACCCAGTCCATACTGTTTAACAGATACGAAACAGGTAAAATATTGTACTAGTTCTCCGAGCCCAGTCCATACTGTTTAACAGACACAAAACAGGTAAAATATTGTGTTAATTCTCTGAGCCCAGTCCATACTGCTTAACAGATAGAAAACAAGTTAAAAAGGGGTCACTTGAAAACCAAGTTGTGTTTCACATACATGTATCAGTGGACAGATTTGTTAACTTTGTAGATATTTCTTATTCTTAGCAGATTAGATCTTGTATTGCTGATTTAAGTATTAAGTAGTAATATTGACTTGTTTTAGAACTGGAACCCTATAAGTATGCTGGCTATCCAATGTTGATTAAGACAATACGTATGGAGACAAATGACGACACCCTGTTCTCGAAGTCGGCCCCATTACTAGCCGCTGCTGCTGAGCTGTGTTACCACACTGTCAACTGCTCAGCGTTAAACGCAGAGGAGCTCCGCAGGGAAAACGGGATTCAGGTATAGTGTACAGCGATTTTTTTCTACCCATTGGTACTGGTACCGGTACCCATTCAATTGGGAAAAATAGCGTCAAAATTGAACAAATTGGGAATTTTCTACCAACACATCGGCAAATGATTTCAACCAAAACAAAAGAAAAGAAAGAACAAAACAAGAAGTATTCATCACTTTACAAACTTTTTTACGGTAATATTTGCTGTTGTGAGACATAAGGAATCATCGTAGGCTCGTTTTAGATCTGTACTTTCGATTTAATACCAGAAGTGAACATTTTAGTTAACTTGTACAACGTTTCAGACTAAGTAAATCATGATGTCAGTGATCTATGTTTCGACAACTGAATTGGGAATTTTTAGTCTCAAATTGGGAAAAATCAACGGTTTTTGACATTGGGAATGGTACTGTTTATTGGTACCAGTTATATAAGGGAAAAAATCGCTGGTGTAATATCCAATGCCCAGTAATTATTAGGTATACAAGGAATTTAGGTATAGGGTAATATCCAGTAATCATTAGGTTTACATGGAAATTAGGTATAGCGTAATATCCAACTTCATTGATTTGAATAGAGATACAATATACACTATACATGTGTATGTCGTCGTACTGTAGTGTCGTATCTTGCACACTGTGAGGCCTAGGACTATCAGACCTGGTCAGCTGATGCTTTCTGTGGGAAATGTATGACATGATCCAAAAGTAGGTCACAGTGGCCTCCTTCTGGAATTTTATAGCTATATATAGTTAAATCATGTATGGATCATGTCTTGTACATTACAAGGCTTAGCTAATCAGACCTGGTCTGATGATGGATCTAGGAGTAAGCAAACAGAGATATACATGTACATCATGTCCATGTGGTTCCAGACAGATATTGTATACTCTAGCGATACACTTCATTTGCTCATAAAAGAAAAACATAAAGTAGTTTTCCACCAAACTCTGTATAAAGGATACAAAATTTTGGCAAATTATTGAAATTTGATGGCATAAAAAATTCATCAACATGCAGTATTTTCTGACAAGTTTTGTGGCATTTTCACATTAATGTATATATGTATTTTTCATTAAATCAATAATTCCTTTAAGTACAATCATGTATTTTGAATTATTGTAAATAATGTTGTATTAATGTTCTTTCATTGTAAAACACATAACTACATGTATTTTGAATGATTGGGAATGACTGTCCATGTTTCAGACTCTACAAGATGCTTTTGCTCGTTGTATTAATGTCCTCAGTATGATGAGTAAACCTGAAGACGTGTCAGTACAGGTAAGTAAATGTCACACACTGTACAGATAGATAAATGTCACACACTGTATGTATAGATAAATGTCACGCACTGTACAGATAGATAAATGTCACTGTACAGATAGATAAATGTCACACACTGTACAGATAGATAAATGTCACACACTGTACAGATAGATAAATGTCATACACTGTATGTGTAGATAAATGTCACTGTACAGATAGATAAATGTCACTGTACAGATAGATAAATGTCACTGTACAGATAGATAAATGTCACACACTGTACAGATAGATAAATGTCACACACTGTACAGATAGATAAATGTCACTGTACAGATAGATAAATGTCACTGTACAGATAGATAAATGTCACACACTGTACAGATAGATAAATGTCACTGTACAGATAGATAAATGTCACACACTGTATGTGTAGATAAATGTCACACACTGTACAGATAGATAAATGTCACTGTACAGATAGATAAATGTCACACACTGTACAGATAGATAAGTGTCACTGTACAGATAGATAAATGTCACACACTGTACAGATAGATAAATGTCACACACTGTACAGATAGATAAATGTCACACACTGTATGTGTAGATAAATGTCACACACTGTATGTATAGATAAATGTCACACACTGTACAGATAGATAAATGTCACTGTACAGATAGATAAATGTCACACACTGTACAAATAGATAAATGTCACACTGTACAGATAGATAAATGTCACACACTGTACAGATAGATAAATGTCACACACTGTATGTGTAGATAAATGTCACACACTGTACAGATAGATAAATGTCACACACTGTATGTATAGATAAATGTCACTGTACAGATAGATAAGTGTCACTGTACAGATAGATAAATGTCACACACTGTACAGATAGATAAATGTCACACACTGTATGTATAGATAAATGTCACACACTGTACAGATAGATAAATGTCACACACTGTACAGATAGATAAATGTCACACACTGTACAGATAGATAAATGTCACACACTGTACAGATAGATAAATGTCACACACTGTACAGATAGATAAATGTCACACACTGTACAGATAGATAAATGTCACTGTACAGATAGATAAATGTCACGCACTGTACAGATAGATAAATGTCACACACTGTACAGATAGATAAATGTCACACACTGTATGTATAGATAAATGTCACTGTACAGATAGATAAATGTCACACACTGTATGTATAGATAAATGTCACTGTACAGATAGATAAATGTCACACACTGTACAGATAGATAAATGTCACACACTGTACAGATAGATAAATGTCACACACTGTATGTATAGATAAATGTCACACACTGTACAGATAGATAAGTGTCACTGTACAGATAGATAAATGTCACACACTGTACAGATAGATAAATGTCACACACTGTATGTGTAGATAAATGTCACACACTGTACAGATAGATAAATGTCACACACTGTACAGGTAGATAAATGTCACACACTGTACAGATAGATAAATGTCACACACTGTACAGATAGATAAATGTCATACACTGTATGTGTAGATAAATGTCACTGTACAGATAGATAAATGTCACTGTACAGATAGATAAATGTCACACACTGTACAGATAGATAAATGTCACACACTGTACAGATAGATAAATGTCACTGTACAGATAGATAAATGTCACGCACTGTACAGATAGATAAATGTCACTGTACAGATAGATAAATGTCACACACTGTATGTGTAGATAAATGTCACACACTGTACAGATAGATAAATGTCACACACTGTACAGATAGATAAATGTCACTGTACAGATAGATAAATGTCACACACTGTACAGATAGATAAATGTCACACACTGTACAGATAGATAAATGTCACACACTGTATGTATAGATAAATGTCACTGTACAGATAGATAAATGTCACACACTGTACAGATAGATAAATGTCACACACTGTACAGATAGATAAATGTCACACACTGTACAGATAGATAAATGTCACACACTGTATGTATAGATAAATGTCACTGTACAGATAGATAAATGTCACACACTGTACAGATAGATAAATGTCATACACTGTATGTGTAGATAAATGTCACTGTACAGATAGATAAATGTCACACACTGTACAGATAGATAAATGTCACACACTGTACAGATAGATAAATGTCACTGTACATATAGATAAATGTCACACACTGTACAGATAGATAAATGTCACACTGTACAGATAGATAAATGTCACACACTGTACAGATAGATAAATTTCTCACACTATCACCAGTGTGAGATCGACTTTACCCATGTGAGACAGCCATGTGAGATTTTTCTGTCTCACACTGCTGCGACGTCATTTGATTGTGACGTCATATATTTTCTATGATTTACGTTACACGGTGAAGATTTACGTTACACAGTGAAGTAAAAATATTTTGCATTGTTATCTTTAAATTTTAATGTAGTATAGCTTTCTGGTGGACAACCTTGGGTTTTTTAGTTTACACTTACAGTGTAAACCATTTTCGGGTATGCTCTTTCTGCCTATCTAATTAGTTTTTGCATCGAAGTTCAAATGAGGATTTTGATAGTCTAAAATTTTCTGAAAGCTCCTAATTTTATGCACTAAACTGTAGTTAAAATGTGAGAAAAATAATCCTTCATTATTTACTCGTGTGGGATAGGGAAATTCCACCTCTGGAACAAGATTCGCTGTCTAGGACTCGGCAAAGTCTCGTCCAAGACTGCGAATCTTGTCCCATCGGTGGAATTTCCCTATCTCACACTCGTACTAATGAAGGATTCTATTAGTCACACACTGTACAGATAGATAAATGTCACATTATGTCACAAGATTCTAGGCATTGGTTGTCCGTCCAAAAATCTTCAAGTGGATAATTACCAAACTTCATTGGCAAGTTGATCATTAAATTTCTAGCAAATGAATTGGTTTTCACTTTTGAGGAAGGGGGAAAACATGTTTCACAATCAAACCATGTTGTTACAATGTATATACTGATATAACTTGAATTTCTGGATTACATTTTCTGAAATTGATGGCGTCACATTATATCTGATAGCTCATGCTGTTCTGGAAATTGATAAGACTTGTTACTGTCAGGACTATGTTCAACAGAATATATTACAAAGTACATTTAGGTTTTAAGATTTTGACATGTTTGAATTTATTTCTTTGGTTCAGTAATCCTTTGATACATTTATCATAGGTATGCTCCCACATTGTGAAATGCTATGCTGTGGCCTCCCAGTTTGAGGGTTGCCGAGAAAAGATCCAAGAAATTCCAGCGATAGTCAAAGATATCAGTCGTATCCTGTATTACAAGGTGGGTAGTAGATCTTGTAATAGCCACTCATAATGCAGGGTGCTAATTCTGTTGTGATAAGAAATATCTTTGATTAACCACTTTTGGATCATTACAACTTGTGTACTTTATCATTTTTTAAAGGTGATATAAATTGTTATTTTTTTTATCACCAGAACCTCCCTAAATTGTGCTCAGTAGTTGCGGAGTGCGTGAGTGCTTTCTCTGTGGATTTCTGGTTACAAACCAATCTCTTCCAATCAGGCGTGTTGTGGCATTTGTTGTTGTATCTGTTTAATTACGACTACACGCTGGAGGAGGGAGGGGTGGAGAAAAGCGGGGAGTCAAACCAGCAGGTCTGTCAATAGTTTCTGGAATGGAGAATTTATTTTGCCTCACCCCTGATTTTGTTTTGATGAAATGCTGGCTATTGATTGATTTAAGAAATTCAATACATCTGTTGTGAAGTCATGAGTTATCGTTGTGATGAAAACAACTATGGATCATTTATGTTGTGATATATAGTTCTCTTGTTGTCAACTTTAGTGTTGAATGTTCAATAATTTTTTAAACTTTGAATTAACCTGTACACCAGCAATTTGAATTACATAAAACCCTTATGTATCTGTATGTGGTTGTTGGTCTGGTGAATTCGTTACTTGATTTATTCCAGGAGGTAGCTAACAATTTGGCCCGGCTGTGTGTGAGAGCCTGTGCTAGATTAGGGGGTTATTTCCCAGAGAGTTCCGAACTGTCCACTCCAGAAAACGTTCCGGTCAAGAAGTCCCTTGTTGCCATGTTGACTCCATTCCTGGCCAGGAAACTTTCCAGTGAAAACTCCAAAGAGGTAGCAAGATACAGTATGGTGGAAAAAATATTCTTTGTTTATGTTAGGCCAAAAATAATTGATAAATAATATCTCGGGCCAAATTTTTTTAATTTTGATGAGGCAAGCAGGTATTTTTATTTTTTTTTTACCTGGCTATAGTATGGGTTATCTTTCTTTTTTTGTGGACTGTAGAATGAGTTACTTTTCCTTTCTCATGTACATGTTTTTATGGAATTTTTATTTCTATTAAAAATAGCTTAACATCATTACTATCAAATTTACACTATTATTTTTAAACCCTTGCACATAAATGTAAATGAATATGCATTCAATAATTATTTGATCAAAGTAATACATATAATTTTAATAAAACCTTCTGAAAGTTTTACATAAATATCAAAGCAGAAGATTTGCCTCATTTACATGAATAAACAAACATAAATTGAAAACAAAAATTCCATACAGTACCTTTTCAACGGATGTGGCAGGGCCTGAGAAACTATTGATTCATTATTATTTTTTTTGGCCTTAAGTTTTAAATCCGAGTGGAATAAGAACTATTTTAAGATAATGCTTGAATTTCTTTTGTTTAGCTGCTGAAATTGTTGAATAGTAATTCGGAAAATCCATACTTGATTTGGGACAACGCCACCAGAGCTCAGCTGACCGAGTATTTGACTGATCAACAGCAGCAGGTCATCAAAACTGTGAGTGTTTGTGGGGTACCGTGGATCAGTCTTATTTCGCAAGATACAATAACTTATTAATTCATGTGACAAAACATTCAGTGAATCATGATTTACTGCTTATGTGGAAGAGTTAATTCATGAGAACTAAATTTACGCAAATGGCTAGTCTCGCAAAATTAAACGTAGAT
Organism: Ostrea edulis; assembly: GCF_947568905.1. NCBI lineage: Eukaryota > Metazoa > Mollusca > Bivalvia > Ostreida > Ostreidae > Ostrea > Ostrea edulis. The sequence goes on along the minus strand of NC_079165.1, from coordinate 83,958,124 downwards.
AATGTTCTTGGGTATAAAATGTAATTTACAGCAACTTTTATTTGCCACATTTGCTGAGTGTTAAAGTCCTTTGCTACTATTTATATGTAAAGACAACAAATTAGGATCATAAAGATAGGCGCTCTTTGTAAATTTTCATAGTTTTTGTGATTGACTTTTGAATCGTTACAGGGCGAGTGTGATAAGCACTATGGGTCTGAGTTTGTCTTTGAAATCCATGCTAAGGAATTGATTGTGGGAGATATCTACGTCCGTATTTACAATGAACAGTCCACTTATCCTCTGGAGGTGAGAGCTCTTCTTATGATATGTGTATTTGTTAAAGATGTTGCTACAGATTATTGTATATTGGGTCATTTTGGTGTCGAAAATATTTGGGGGATTTTTCTGTAGAAAGTAGTTTAAAATCTTGTCACTTTGATATTTGGTGGATTTTCATTCAACACTTGTATTTATAGGAATGTAAATTTTGATGGCTTTATTCATAGTGAAATTTTCTCATCCGCCAATAAAGCCTGCCTCTCCAGTACACCAAATGACCTGGTATATGACATCATTTGAAAGGATTTGAGAAACATTACATTTGAATTTAGTTTTGATTGTTATACCCCCCACAACAAGTTGTGGGGGGGGGCTATACTGGAATCGGGTTGTCCGTCTGTCTGTCCGTCCGTCCGTCTGTCCGTCCGTCTGTAGACGCAATGGTTTCCGGGCTCTAAAGCATTATCCTTTCCACCTACCGTCACCATATCATATATATGGACTACCCATGGGATGAAGATGTTCCCTATCGATTTTAAGGTCAAAGATCAGGCGCACTGGACATCGAAGTAGCAATATGGTTTCTGGGCTCTAAAGCATTATCCTTTCCACCTACAGTCACCATATCATACATATGGACTACCCATGAGATGAAGATGTTCACTATCAATTTTGGAGTCCAAAGGTCAAAGGTCAAGTGCACTGGACATCGAAGTAGCAATATGGTTTCCGGGCTCTAAAGCGTTATCCTTTCCATCTACAGTCACTATATCATACATATGGACTACCCATGAGATGAAGATGTTCCCTATCGATTTTGGGGTCAAAAGATCAAAGGTCATGCACACTGGACATCGAAGTAGCAATATGGTTCGGTTTGTCATGCCATTTGTTTTTTACACTCAGAAAAGAGGTAGTTTATACCTATTACCAACGCCCTTTGGGAGATTGGGGTAATCGGGGGGTATTCTTAGTGAGCATTGCTCACAGTACCTCTTGTTGGTACATGTATATGACATCATAAGAATTAGAAACATTACATTTGAATTTAGTTTTGATTGTTGGTATATGACATTATAAGAAAGGATTTGAGAAACATTACATTAACATTTAGTTTTGATCATTGCCACTGAAAATCCATATTTAATTCAAATTGTGACATATTTAATAGAACCCAAAAGGGTTCACCATTGACCTTCTGGACTACATGGGATCTCAAGCCCAGTATCTGCACTCCCTGATGATGCTGAATCAGAGCAATGCCAAGCAAGCACAGGGCTCCAGATTAAAAAATGTCGAGATGGCGCTGGAGGGTCTGCGTAATGTCATAAAAAATAATCCAGGTAAGGATATCAATGTACTAATGTGATTGTCATAGAAAATAATCCGGGTAAGAATGTCAGAGAATATCTACATAATGTGATTGTCATTGAAAATAATCTGGGTAAGAATGTCATAGAATATCTTTATAATGTGATTGTAATAGAAAATAATCTGGGTAAGAATTTCATAGAATATCTTCATAATATGATTGTCATTGAAAATAATCCGGGTGAGAATGTCATAGAATATCTTTATAATGTGATTGTAATAGAAAATAATCTGGGTAAGAATGTCATAGAATATCTTCATAATGTGATTGTCATAGAAAATAATAGTGGTAAGAATATCATAGAATATCTACATAATATGATTGTCGTAAAAAATAATCTGGTAAGAATGTCATAGAATATCTTTATAATGTGATTGTCATAGAAAATAATCTGGGTAAGAATGTCATAGAATATCTACATAATGTGATAGTCATAGAAAATAATCCAGGTAAGAATACCTTGAATTATCCTATTCATGCACTGCATATTTTGGTAATTCTTAAATATCTGCTCTGTTACCTGTTCTGGAAATTTTTACCTGTAACTACCTGCACTGTTACCTGTTCTAACTATATACACTGTATCTGCTGTATATTACCTGTTCTAACTATATATCTGCTGTATGTTACCTGTTACAGGTGTGGAGATTCAGTGTATTGGCCATTTTAAACTGCTTTTCTGCCTACTAAGATTGGATGACTGTGCCAAATTACAGCAGTATGCGTTAGAGGTAAGCACCTCACTCACTAGTATCAACTGACAAAATTTCATCTATTTCAGTTAAGCTTTTGAATTAAATTGATATGCTCAAACCTGATGCGGGTTTATGTAATTATTTGCTGTTTTTAATTGACAGGTTGTCAACAGTGTGACCACTAATCAGGAGTGTGTCAATGATATAGCGGCCTCAGAAGTCCTAGCGTACCTGCTGATGGCCATCCCAATGCTGCCAAGTTGTAAGTCAAGCAGTACACGATAAACCTGATGTCAAACGGGAAAAAAAGAAAACCTTAGAGAAGGATGTAAGAGATTCGTAAATCATTTCAGGTCAGCTACTGACGTTGGAGAGTTTGTTTTCTCTGATGTCCAGCACAAAGATTGTGAAGGAAGCCCTGGCTAAAGGTGCGCCTATTTACCTCCTGGACCTGTTCGCCAATGCCACAAACCCCAACGTTCGAGAGAAGACCGCGGAATTGATGGCCAAGATGTTATCAGACAAGCTGGTGGGACCAAAAGTACGCATCATTCTATCCAAATTCTTGCCTGTAATCTTCATGGACGCCATGAGAGACTCCCCAGAAGCTAGTGTGCACATGTTTGAAGGTAATTTTTCTTCACTTCCCAGAAGCTTGTGTTCACATGTTTGAAGGTAATTTTTCTTCATATTGAAAAGAAAGAAAAAATATCACACCTGTTGTGGGAGCTTTTAAGTAGTATTTTTTCAGTAAATGTTGGGAGATGCATTGCAATCTAACCGGAAGGACCTTTAGTAATAAAGCATGACACTTCATAATTACTGATGAAATAATTAATGGGAAAACTGATACTGAGAAAAAAAGGCTCTCTTGGGTGCAAATGTGTGCTTTGATCAATCATGTTGTGTAACTATTAATGGTACATTCAGATTTCTCAGGATAGAACTTGTTTCTTTTTTCATTGTCAACAGGGACTCATGAAAACCCCGAGTTAATATGGAATGATGAGTCAAGGGAGAAGGTGTCAGACACTGTGAAGAAACTTAAAGACAGGTAACACATCTCAAAGACAGGTAACATATCTCAAAGACTGGTAACACATCTCACAGACAGGTAACACATCTCATAGACAGGTAGCTCATCTCAAAGACAGGTAACATATCTCATAGACAGGTAAAACATCTCATAGACAGGTAAGACATCTCACATACAGGTAATGCATCTCACATACAGGTAACACATCTCATAGACAGGTAACACATCTCAAAGACAGGTAACATATCTCATAGACAGGTAACACATCTCAAAGACAGGTAATGCATCTCACATACAGGTAACTCATCTCATAAACAGGTAATGCATCTCATAGACAGGTAACTCATCTCAAAGACAGGTAACATATCTCATAGACAGGTAACACATCTCAAAGACAAGTAACACATCTCAAAGACAGGTAACACCTCTCACAGACAGGTAACACATCTCAAAGACAGGTAATGCATCTCATAGACAGGTAACACATCTCAAAGACAGGTAATGCATCTCATAGACTGGTAACACATCTCACAGACAGGTAACATATCTCAAAGACAGGTAACACATTTCAGATACAGGTAATTCATCTCAAAGACAGGTAATGCATCTCATAGACAGGTAACTCATCTCATAGACTGGTAACACATCTCTAAGACAGATAACACATCTCAAAGACAGGTAACACATCTCAAAGACAGGTAACATATTTCATAGACAGGTAACACATCTCAAAGACAGGTAACACATCTCACAGACAGGTAACATATCTCAAAGATAGGTAACACATTTCAGATACAGGTAATTCATCTCAAAGACAGGTAATGCATCTCATAGACAGGTAACTCATCTCATAGACTGGTAACACATCTCTAAGACAGATAACACATCTCAAAGACAGGTAACACATCTCAAAGACATCTCACATACAGGTAACACATCTCATAGACAGGTAACACATCTCATAGACAGGTAACATATCTCATACACAGGTAATACATATCAAAGACAGATAACACATCTCAAAGACAGGTAACACCTCTCACAGACAGGTAACACATCTCAAAGACAGGTAATGCATCTCATAGACAGGTAACACATCTCAAAGACAGGTAATGCATCTCAAAGACAGGTAACTCATCTCACATACAGGTAACACATCTCATAGACAGGTAACACATCTCATAGACAGGTAACATATCTCATACACAGGTAATACATATCAAAGACAGGTAACATATCTCATAGACAGGTAACACATCTCAAAGACAGGTAATGCATCTCAAAGACAGGTAACATATATCATAGCAGGTAACACATCCTGTGAATTAAAAACAGGTGACATGTTTTGTTGAATGAAACATTTTATTTTGTAAAGGGGGTGTTTGTGTTTCATCAGCCCTAACAATATCACAGATATAAATGCTTGTTTTGTAATACAATCTCATAATTAGCTCCCCTGAGGGTTTTTTTCCCCCTGATCAAATCAGTCCAACAAATGTCTGTCCCAGTTTTAAATATCTTTCTAATTTTTGTTTGCTTCATCTAAGAACAAGAGTTCCACCCCACCCCCCCAAACTTAAGAGTGTGTAATGATTTTTTCAAATTAGATGAAATCAATTATTCAAGTTGTTTAATTTCAATGAAATGAAAGCTGCAATGTACACCTCATTCCAAGGAAGATAAATGAAAATAGGGGTAAAAATGCAGTGGTTCATCTTTTCCTCTAGAACCACTGAATTACAAAATTGACACGTACTACTGCATGTATGGAAAGGCTTATGATTACCATTATGTAGTGGAGGCATATTTTCATATCATGGGTCTACAAAGGGCTTGCTTAGGAATACTTGTATATAAAACAGTCCTTTCAAAATCTTCTCAAGAACAGTGATTTGTTGAATTGATATGATCCCTCAGAATGAAGAAACGAAGAGGGTCTCAAAGTATTGTGAAGGAATATGTATAGGTTCATGTATGTGGAATCATTGAAATTCTCTTTGAAAAAATGATAATGCTACGACTCTTTAAGTTGAACATGCAAACAACATTAGGTTCCAGATCTGTCAAATTTTGGTCCTTTTAATTTGTGGGGCCCCGGTGTTTAAGATAGATGTATACTTATTTACAGTAACACAGCCATGAAGATAAATAGTGCTGTCTACATCAGGAATCAAAATGCAGTATGAATGTACACACCAGTATACATTTATTAAATACCCATAGCTTTTTCTTGTGTCAGAATTGTTCATTTCACAGTGTAATCTGATTTTCTGAATCACCACAGTTTTAACGTTTTCATTGAAATTGTTAAACAACATCACAGACAAGTTTGAGCACACAAAGAATAATTTCACTTCAATATTTTTTGTTTTTACAATCGCAAATTAGTTTCTAATCATCAGAATATGATTGTCACACACCAACACATACTCTCCTTACAATAATTGTCACATACTTTTCTTACAATGATTGTCAAATACTAACACATACTTTTCTTACAATTATCACAGCCATTACAAAGCTCAAAAAGACAATCCCGACACGAGGTGGGGATTAAACGAGGACTTCAACGTGGTGTACTCGGACGTGGAGGGAGAGCTAACTATAGGAGGGGTATTCCTGAGGCTATTTATAGCTAACCCGGGCTGGGTGCTGAGGAAGCCCAAGGAATTCCTTACCGAGCTGATGGAGAAGTGGACCCACATCATCAGTATGCAGAATACTGATGTAAGAAAAAAATCAATATTCAGTATATATTGTGTGTGTACTAATTTTAGCAGCTAGGTTTCAAATTTTAGCAGTGAAGCAAGAGCACCAATTTATAGTTATGCTAAAAATGAAATGCTTTATTTTCCCATTCTCATACACAGAAGTGCTGTAAAATTATCATTAATATGTCAAACAGTGCATCAGCTTTGACTGCACCAAATATTAATTACTACAGAAAGATTAGTACTTGTGCAGTAACTGGGCTTGACATCGTGTGAAAGATAGATCACATGACATCGTGTGAAAGATAGATCACATGACATCATGTGAAAGATAGATCACATGACATCGTGTGAAAGATAGATCACATGACATTGTGTGAAAGATAGATCACATGACATCGTGTGAAAGATAGATCACATGACATCTTGTGAAAGATACATGTAGATCACATGACATCGTGTAAAAGATAGATCACATGACTACCTAGTTGGATCGATACCCTGTGAATTTGGAGAGAAAAAAATTCTCATTTTATTTTTGACCCTGAATGGATGAATTCAGAGTAGAAGAAGTTGTTTTTAAATGTATCTAGCCTGAAATAGCAAGCAGGGAAAATTTTCTGGTATACAGTATTGGTATCGGTGAAATTATGAGTGCACAAATTTCAGATTCATGCCAAAATATCAATCTTTATACATATTATACAGAGAGATATTGATATGTCTTTTGTAGAACGACACTTTAGAAACCGTGACGACATTGATATGTCTTTTGTAGAATGAGACTTTAGAAACCGTGACGACATTGATATGTCTTTTGTTGAATGAGACTTTAGAAACCGTGACGACATTGATATGTCTTTTGTAGAATGAGACTTTAGAAACCGTGACGACATTGATATGTCTTTTGTAGAATGAGACTTTAGAAACCGTGACGACATTGATATGTCTTTTGTAGAATGAGACTTTAGAAACCGTGACGACATTGATATGTCTTTTGTAGAATGAGACTTTAGAAACCGTGACGACATTGATATGTCTTTTGTAGAATGAGACTTTAGAAACCGTGACGACATTGATATGTCTTTTGTAGAATGAGACTTTAGAAACCGTGACGACATTGATATGTCTTTTGTAGAATGAGACTTTAGAAACCGTGACGACATTGATATGTCTTTTGTAGAATGAGACTTTAGAAACCGTGACGACATTGATATGTCTTTTGTAGAATGAGACTTTAGAAACCGTGACGACATTGATATGTCTTTTGTAGAACGAGACTTTAGAAACCGTGACGACATTGATATGTCTTTTGTAGAACGAGACTTTAGAAACTGTGACGACAGGAGTGGTGTGTTTATTCTCCTCTCAGCCAGCGTTGTTGGACCAGGTGCCCTCCCTGGGATACATTCCAAAGATCTTCCAAGCGATGAAAAATCGCAACGATGCTGTTCCTAAGGCTGCAATTCAAGTCGTCCACCAGCTAGCTAATAATGAGGTCAGCTTCATTTAGGGATATTGAGTATATAACGGTTCATTCCATCCAAATGTTACTTGAATCAAAACCTTGACGTGATGTTTGATACGATGTGTTCTCCTGATCAACAATACAATTGCAGATATCTAGTTAATTTACTTCTACTTTGCTTAAAATATACAGTAAATCACCTTTATTTCATGAGACCTTATATCCATGTGGATACAGTGCTGTATTTGTTCATGAGACATAACTTTTGCACATCATTATTTATTAATGTATGTAAGAGTTTATTCGCGAAAACTAAATTTTCAGGGATCGACATTAATGGTTATCCGATTGCCCGAGGCAAGTGAAAACCAAGTTCGAACAAGTGAAACTCAATACACACTTACACATTTGCCCTAAGGGGCAAGTGATTATTTCAGTAGGAAATGTGATTATTTTGATTGGTTGATAAATATTAAATATCCGAAAATAAAGTCCAGCTCTATATTTTTGTTTTCTACAGAATTGTTGAGTTTTTAGGCCCCTTTTTCGTAGATCGTAACGTTTCTGATAACGTAAGTCACATAACTCTCCGACGTACAACTTATCTTAGCTACATGTGAGAAAATGGCGGCTTCACAGCTGTCTCTCGAAGTGACATTCAGGAAGACGATTTCTAAAAGAAAGATAATGTCAAGAATAAAAAACATTTTTCAATTTATAAAAGTGACTTTTAGGCAGCGTGACAATCCTAATTTACGGGTTTAATTGATACTGAAAGCAGATGGTCCGTACCTTGTGTCAGAAATTCAGCACTATTGCCATTATTTTGCATTTTCTTACCTGTAATACAATTTACAGAATTGATAGCATCTATACACATTTTTTATTAAGTTATTGACTAAAAAGTAATTTGTTACACCTTTGAAACCTTTTATTTCCAATTTTCAATTTTAATCATATACTCATATAAACACATCACTGCAAGTGTACATCCCTTGTCCACTTCTTAGCAGTGAAAAGATTTATTTCCCTACCTTGGCCACTGTTATTTTCTTATTCCTAACTTTTACATTTGGGGTTTGTCTTGCCATAAATTACATTCGATTACAATAATGTCCCAGGGTTAGGCAACCCAGCCTTTGTATAATTCACAGTTGTAACCTAGCTTTTACATTTGGTAGACAGGGCTATTCATTGATTGTGGTCGACCCCATAAATGGAGATAATTAGAATTACTAGTTGAAAGATGTATTGGAGTAAAAATATTTTGGACAACAAAGTTTTTCATTTGGACAAGTGGAAATTTGAGTTTACTTGCCCAAAGGGCAAGTAAGACAAAAAGTTAATGTCTATCCCTGATTTTCACTAAAGGTTAATCTTATGAAATTACAGGTATACCGGTATAATGTTCTCACGAATATAATGTGATTTACAGTCAATAAATGCTAGTCTTGTGAAATTACAGGTAATATATATAAATGTGATTTACAGTACGTATTGGTGTGTCGGTTCTGAATTTACTACTTCGTTGCCTGATCTCACGTGTAATGTGTATGTATATAAAAGAAGAGCTGAGTAAAAGGCACGGTCTTATGGAGCAGTATCTACACATGATTTAGTTGGTCATAGTTATAACATCTAAATAACCAAAATACAAATATTGACTAGAGAAAAAGAAACAGAAATCATGGTGTGTACTTTATGTACAGTATTGTCTGTCAGAACTATCTGATATTGTTTGACAGTGTACAGTATTGTGTCTGTTAGAACTATCTGATATTGTTTGACAGTGTACAGTATTGTCTCTGTTAGAACTATCTGATATTGTTTGACAGTGTACAGTATTGTCTCTGTTAGAACTATCTGATATTGTTTGACAGTGTACAGTATTGTCTCTGTTAGAACTATCTGATATTGTTTGACAGTGTACAGTATTGTCTGTTAGAACTATCTGATATTGTTTGACAGTGTACAGTATTGACTCTGTTAGAACTATCTGATATTGTTTGGCAGATTTGCATTAGAAGTATGGCCCAGGTGGAGTGCATCAGTGCGGTGATGGTGGGAATGAAGGCCAGACGGGACCAGATTGCCCTGGCAGCAGAAACCCTGTACAAGCTGTTTGACAAGGGGGAAGAGGAACTGGTGTCTCAGGTAGTGAAACTCATTATTGGATTAATTGGCAATAAACACAGTGAAACTCCTCCATAACAGCAAGCTGTTAGACTGAAGAAAATTACCAGTTTACTTTTGAGGGTTTTACTGAAAATGGACAATAGGTGATGAGTTATGTCCCTTTCCAAAGCTTATGTTGTTAAATGTCATGCTATTGATTTTTCTATGGATGATATTTGATTTTTAAGAAAAACTTACTCAGAGTATGACAGCTTTTTGCATGTTCACCAATTGTGGAAGGTTTTGGTGAAGGAGGATTTCATACGTTTGATAACATTTAGTGGTTTTTTTAACTGGCCGTTGTGCAGTTCTCAAGGTGGCCAATATTATGAGAGCTTCTGTATATTGATTATGGAATGCATAAGCCTTTGGCCAGAACTTTCAAAATTAGCCGATTTAGAGGGGGACCAGTTTTTTTTAGGAGTTTTACTTTATTTATGAAATATGAAACATAAATAAGACAGTACACTATTTAAATTTTCGTCCTTCAAATTATAAACTATGCATTTGTATGGATATATCTATAAAATTGTATGTCAATGAGAGTGTAGTTTTAGAAATCCATGAAAATTGGCCACAATTACAATCTAATTAAGATGAGATCCTATGATCCACTCATCTACTATCGCTACACATTGGCCACAGTGAATAATAAGTTATTCCCAGCAGTAACAGCAAATACAGAACCTGTAACTATTAGTAACTAAATAGCTGTTCAAGTTACAAATGAATGAAGATGTACATTTAAAGATAAATGAAGTACAAGCTCGCTAATGACTTGATTAATAACCTGCTGAATGAAATACAAACTCGCTAATGACTTGATTAATAACATGCTAAATGAAATACAAACTCACTAATGAATTGATTAATAATCTGCTGAATGAAATACAAACTCGCTAATGACTTGATTAATAACATGCTAAATGAAATACAAACTCGCTAATGACTTGATTAATAACATGCTGAATGAAATACAAACTCGCTAATGACTTGATTAATAACCTGCTGAAAGAAATACAAACTCACTAATGACTTGATTGATAACCTGCTGAAAGAAATACAAATTCGCTAATGACTTGATTAATAACATGCTAAATGAAATACAAACTCGCTAATGACTTGATTGATAACCTGCTGAATGAAATACATACTCGATAATGACTTGATTGATAACCTGCTGAAAGAAATACAAACTCGCTAATGACTTGATTAATAACCTGCTGAATGAAATACAAACTCGCTAATGACTTGATTAATAACTGACAGGCCATTAAGACAGACCTGGTCCCATTCCTGCTGAAGCTGTTGGAGGGAGGACTTGAGACCCTAGACAAACCAGCAGCCACAAAAGCACAGATCGTCAAGGCCCTCAAATCCATGCAGAGGTCATTCCAGTTTGGTGAACAGGTGAGCGCATTTTCAAGATAAGATAACTAGGTACAGTGTATATTTATGTTATCTCTATAGAGTTACAGGTGTATCTTGATTTCAGTAGTTTAGCACTGTGTTACAGCTGATTACACATATTGTATGTAATGTGATATATTCAGTATTTTGTAATCTACAAATCACACATATTGTATGTAATGTGATATATTCAGTATTTTGTAATCTACAAATCACACATATTGTATGTAATGTGATATATTCAGTATTTTGTAATCTACAAATCACACATATTGTATGTAATGTGATATATTCAATATTTTGTAATCACACATATTGTATGTACATGTAATGTGATATCTTCCCAAATTTGGAATCAACACTTCTATTATTGAATATGCAATAGAGGCTGCATTCAGGAAGATGTCCATATATAGGTCAAGGTCATGACCTTACAGTAAGGCCATTGATCATTTAGTTTTCTAGTTTGTTTTGTTTTAAAATGTTTATGATGACAAAATATTTTTTTTCCAGATAACAAATATTTTAGACAAGTCACCTGTTTGGAGGGAATACAAAGACCAGAAACATGACCTATTTATATCTGACACACCTATTGCTGGTTACCTGACAGGTAAAAATTTTCTTTCTAGTTCTCAAAAGTCCCATTTTAAAGTACATGTATGAAGTCCTATGTTAAGTTTAGACAGACAGTTCTTGTGTAAAGTTTTGGGTTTTTCTTTCACTCCGGTCTGAGATTTTTATGTAGTATTGTAATGCATTCATGTATTTATGTTTTTGATTCTTGCCAATCTCCACGTTGATTTCGAGAACCTTTATTTGCATGAAAGATATAAACCTTTATTGTATTGCATTTGTTTCCATGATTTTTCTAGAATCTTCCACAGGTAATGGCATGAAATATCCTGTCTGGCTCTTCTATATCTTATTCTTACTATTTGTTAGTTTTTGGTAGAGTTTAGTACATGGCACATTTTAAACTAGTAATATGTTTGTGTGTGTGAAGTTTTGTTACTAGCACAGAGAATTTTATTTGAGTGAATTCCATTTCCATTTAGTTTGTGTTTAACAAAGTAAAAATTACCCAAGATATTTTCACACTAATGATGCATTAAGTACCATTCTTTGTTTTACATGTATTGTCTTCACTTAATGGCAGACTTCTCAAGTTGAACACTAAAGACACAGATAAATTCTACATAACTTCCACATTGTACCCTTATAAAGACACAGATAAATTCTACATAACTTCCACATTGTAACCTTATACCTTTTCTGTGGGTAATTCATATTTTCTATAAACTTTAGTTTTTACATTAATTCCTCACAGTCTGTCTGTCCGTCTGTAGTCAATCAGTTGTGTGGACTTTTCCCCTTATGCTTTGAAGGTTTAGTTTTGATACGTTTTCACAGTTGCGGCCTTTTGAAAATTGATTTTCCTGTTTGTTGGGTACACAAATGATTAGAAGCAGAGTACAAAACATGAAGTGGGTAGTCAAGTTTATTGATAAGTACCATCTACTAAGTCTGCCATTTAATTTTTTGTTTGGTTTGTGAATTTACTCCTTTTTGTGCATTTCTGATGTGACATACCTCTGGAAAGTCAGATGCGAGGTTGTAAGGAAAGACGACTATGCAAGAGACATCTGTAGAGAATCACGGTCATGTACAAATTACCATTAGTTGTCATCTAGGGGTTAGGGCACTTCCAAATCAGAAGGTTCATTTCTCAATCCCAGCACTGCATCAAACATAAAATTACTGACAGGTCCTCTGATGATTACTCCAACATTGTAATGGTGTGAATGGAAAGTTTAGAAATTCGGACTAATTCTACGTATATCATTTGGGCTTGTTATATTGCATGTTTGTTTTTCCATCACAAGGCAATATACAAATATATTGGTTTGGATGACGGTATATATGGATCATTACAGAGGCAGCATGTGCACAAGGAATTTCTCGTTTCATTACAAACCTCCATTAAATGGTTATGTCCTTGTCATGGTTTTGGACATTCTGTAGACATTCAAGTTTGTACCTTGCTGTATCAGACACGTGAAGATAATTACCTAGATTTTTCCATCATAGTCTTTTAAATTACTTTGGAATAGCAAGGGGAACATTGTTTTGTGATTAACTGGTGACTATAAAAGGTAGCTTCACGAATGACACTATTCAGCCGTATAAATTTTCCAAAACTTCAAAGTCATGGCTTACAGGTAAAGGGCGCATTAATTATCAACAGGGTGCATGTCCTCTACTTGTCTCTCGTTATAATGTTGTACTCCTAATGACTTTTGTATCGTGACTTCATAATCTGCAACTTTTACTGATTTCGAAAATTCTTGAAATTGTGTTAAATATGCGAACTTTTAAAGGCTTTTAATAAATTTTCGTGTCCTCACTTCTGATCCAATTTTTATAATTACAAGTCTTATAAAGGGATGATTATTATTTGTTTTAACAAATTGGATCAGGGGCTGGGGTGATATAGATATTGATTTTAAAATATCAAATGAGATGCCTTATTTATTGACTCATAGATGAAATCTAACAAATGCGACTAAATTTTGTCATTTGTGAACATCTTTTGGGGAAATTAAACATGCATGCTTACAAGATATGTGTACCATTTACACAGACTGATGATGCATGAAGAGCCAGTCTGCTTTACAAGTATATCAACAGTGAGGTGCAGATCTTTTTTTATTTTTATGCTGAGCTTTCCTTTATTCAGATCGTTTATACCTCTTGACGCATTCCTTCAGATATCCACCCATTGCTAACATCAGTCAGCCCTTAATTAAACACCTGGTGATACGTAGTGTTTGAAAAACAATATCTATGTATGTGTATACTTACAGTGTAACTAATTGGTCTCCACCCTAGATCCCCAGGGCAAAGACATGTTAAATTTCTAGATGGGGGTATTTTCTGTGAAAATATTGGGTGGAGGGGTGTATAATTGTAGAAAAATTCTATAATTCTTACCATCATTAGTAACATTGGTGTATTGTGAGCTCAACCAATACTCTCAATACATGTAATTATGAAGTGATACACAAATTAAAGCACAAAACTGTCCATAGAATGTCATTTTATACTGGTGAGAATTTTAGAATTATTAAGACTAGACTTTCTATAGAATCCTCCACTCAGTGCTGTATTTGTTTTCCAGGCCCTACAGGACCAAGCGTGGCCGGATATCTGACCGCTGGAACTCGCTCCACCATGCCTGATCGACCGCCCCCTGTCGATAGACATGATGATCTTATGAACTGAGAGTGACCAGTCACAAATTACTACAATGTACTGCCATCATTGGATTCAAGTACAGTGCTTAGGGGGGGAGGGGGGCTCCAAGAGAGGTTACCACGGTAATGGATTGGTGCAGGACATTTTTTAATGTAATTTTATTGTATCATGTACATGTCAAAAGCAATTTGCTTTCTGCTTCCTGTTTATGGATAAATGTTTGTTTCGTCAGTTGGTGCTGGATGAGGTGCATGTCCACTGATGGTAATGTCTTCTGTATTAATTGACCATTAATCACAAGATGAATTTAGTGACTATACAAGGTCGAACAATCCGTGGAACTGGTTTGGTTTTGCCTGGGATGTCCTTGGATTTTTTTGTTGATATTATTTTGAACAATAAAGAGGGTATTTGTAGAGTGTATATTTTTTTTCTAGAATAAGTTTACTGATAGATAGTGCTAAGTAACCAATGTAACATTAAATAGTAGTGGATTTTTAGAAAAACAGATGTCAGCAGATTTATTTGTCCATTGATATGTGTACTGTGATTGAATATTTTTATTTTTTTTTGTTGTATTCATTAAATTCAATTTGGTTTTTTTTTTTTGTTGTTGTTTCTTTGGTTAATTGAATTTCTATAATTAGGATAATATCAAAGTGTCTGATATCTGTTGTGGGTTATTGTCTCCAGAAAATGTGCTTACCGTTAACTACCAGAAGGCAAACAAACTGTGAAAAAATATTTGTGAAAGTTGCTTTTTCTTTGATTTGTAATCAATTATCAACCTTACAAAAAAAATATCTGTAATTCAATTTCTAAGGAGGTTACTGTAATTCCTAATGCCAATCAGATTATGAAATGGTACTTTCAAATTGGGTTTATAAATGAATATTAAATGGTGCACTTATTGAAAGTGGGAGTAGCTCAGTGAACTTGTACAAAATTTGAAACTTGCATAGATGACAAGTGGAAAGTGAAAGTACCCCAGTGATTATATATATACATAATTGATAGAAAGTTTAAATTGATAGCTTCATCGTCAATGCCAACTATTTTTTAAACATTGCAGTGTATATATTTATCATTTTATTTGTTATATTCTACTCATGTTGAGAACAAATCTAGATTGAACTATGTGTATTGTAGTGTGTATATTGTGTTTACTAATAATGCATTAGTGTTGAAAATTCTTGAAATTTAGAAATAAATGTAATATTGCAATAGTCCTCATCAAAAACCATGTTGCAATAGTTATGAAAACTCACCAGATTGTCGCAATATAAATGCAATTTGTAATATTTGTAATTGAAAAGACTTTTATTCACTGCTTGTTTTTGTCATGGATAAACCCAACAGGGAGAACTTGTGGTTAGTGTGCACACATCTGCATGATTTACCCAGGGGTAGGTCAATCGTGAATAAATCATTTAATTAGTAGAATATATCATGAAGCTTTATTTCAATGCAGCATTACGAGTTTCACCATCATCATCTTCATATCGGTATAATACAAATGTCATAAAAATGTCATAATACTGGCTGACTGGACAAACTGTCCTGAGCCACAGAAAACTGTTATCACTGTCTCTCTGACTGTCATTAACATTGTTATCATTAAAGAATCAAATACTTGATCTGTTTTATTTTCTGTATCTGTAGCTTTGCTATAGAATCATAGTTAACTTTCAACTGGTCTTACATGTACTTCTTGAGACTGTAGCTTTCTGAGGATTGCACTGCATTAACAGCAGGTCATGAGATAATTTGTTTGGGGAGGTTGTCATTGATATTATAGAGTGCTTTCATTTTTCTATTTCAACATGAATAGATGTGCAGATAAAATGAAAAACTCCTGCACCAGGTCAAATGCAACGTTTCTACCATTTTTCATAAAACTATTTTTTTTACCTCCTCAATATTTTTTAAGAGTTTTTAATTAGTAAGATTCCAGAAATATGTTTAAATTTTACATTGCAGTAATATTACTATACCTCAATATGAAGATTTTTTTGTAAATTTATGAAATAGGTTTAAATATTGCAGTAAAATTACTATACTTCGGCCTGGTGGATAGATCACCTAACTAGTCATGCAAGGGTCCCAGGTTTGATCTAAAAATGGATCCAAAGATTTTTCTTCCCTTCTTTGCTGCAATAATTTAACAGTGTCCATATATACAACCTTCTGTTATACATTATACATGTAGTTGACTTCACAACCACAGATGTAAATCTATAACACATCAAGGTGGGTTTTTTTTTTCAGAAACAAGATCAGATGCAAGTGAATTGTACCTGAAATGTCAAAAGAATATTTTTATATTATGGAGAAACGTTGCGTGTGACCTTGTGAACTATCTGCAGGGGGGTCTGTACCTTTGCTATACATGTAGTTAAAAAACCACTGCTACCTGTGGAGAGGTGTCACAGCTTTGTCATGTAATTGGTCAAAGGTTTGATGTAATCCAATTAACTTCTGACTATAATTACACGAGCGTGACCATCACGTTTTGTTCTTTGTAGGAATCAGTCCCTAGGGGGTCAATAATTTAACTGGGAGAGAAATGGTTACTCCATCAGCAAGTTGTCCTAGAAGAAACAACATTAACTGGCTGTCCTTCATTCAATGAATACAACTAAATACTATATGCTAATACTAAATATTGATAGTATTTCTGGGATTTGTGATTGAAATTTTCATGCAAATATTTTACAAACATGTTTTTGAAAAAAGTTTATTAAATTAAATTTTGCACATGATGGAAATAAATCTTTCGGGGAAATTTTATTCACTGGATAAAATAAAAAAGGTAAACTATTGTTGGTCAAAAAGTTTATATTTTCCATAGATAATCAATATATATTTCTGATTAAAAAATGTCAAGGGCAATAATGCTGGTACAAAGTATTTCCTCAATTGTACATGTACTATGTATGTTCATTGTACAATGATTTTCCCAATATCCACAATTGATTTATACATATTTATAAATTAGCACTTTTTCTAAACTGTTGACATTAAAAATTGTCATTTTACCAAGTTTTTATCTATTCTTACTCTGTGTTACAAAAATTTTGATTTTCTTATGTTGATCCATACTTCTGGTTTTTTAGCTCTTCTGAGCCAAAGGCTCAAAGAGCTAATGCTATGGCCATTTGTGCGGTATGCGTAAACTTTTTAGAAAAAGGGCTATAACTCAAGAACCCCTTGGCCAATTTTTTTCAAATTTGTTAAAGGGTATCATTGGCCCAAGGGCTTTCATACATACTAAATAGAGGGATGTGACCCTTTAACAAGGGGAGATAATCAGGAAAATACAAACAAAAGTAGTGGTTGCTAAAAAATCTTCTTCTCAAGAACCACAGGGCAGATTATCACCAAACTTACACATAAGGATGAGGATATGTTGTAGATTAAAAATTGTTCAAGGCATTACCCTGGGGCAAAGGGCGTGGTCTCAAGGTCACTTCAAAGTTGACCTAAATTTATAAATTTTTTAAATTCCTTAAATCTTAGATATTTTAGTCATTATAAGGACTAGGATCATCAAATTTTGACAATTGATGCATCTTAGAACCTTGTGTCAAGTTGTCTCAAAAGTAGGTCACGGTGACCTACTTTTTGAATTTTTCAGGTATTTATTTTAAAATTAATTTTGATGCATATCTTGGACACTTTGAAGCCTATGATCATCAAAACTTGTCAGTTGGTGGATCATGGGACCTTGAAATGAGTCAACTGAAAAATAGGTCACCGTGACCTACTTTCTGAATTTTATGGCTTATCATTTATAGATATATTTTAAGTTGTTATTTCAAATACCGAGAGGTTTAGAATCATCAAATCTTGTAAGTTGATGCATCTTGAGGCCTTGAAACATATCTATAAAAAAGTAGGTCACAGTGACCTACTTTTTGAATTTTACAGATATTCAAATTTCACATTTTCAATTTTAGATGCATATTTTGGGCACTGTAAAACCTAGGATCATCAAACTTTGTCAGTTGATGCGTCTTCAGTCTTCGGTTTGTGTCGACCAAAAAGTAGGTCACCGTGACCTACTTTTGGCATTTGACAGTTATATTTATATATTTCAGTCACTAATTGACCTACAATCATCAAACTTTGGCAGTTGATGCATCTTGAGTCTACGGAGTGTGTCGACCAAAAAGTAGGTCACCTTGACCTACTTTTGGAATTGGACACCTATATTTATATATTTCAGATACTATTTGACCTACAGTCATCAAGCTTTGTCAGTTGATGGGTCTTGCATGTTCGAAGGGTTTCGACCAAAAAGTAGGTCTACTTGACCTACTTTTGGAATTGGACACCTATATTTATATATTTCAGATACTATTTGACCTACAATCATCAAACTTTGTCAGTTGATGGGTCTTGCATGTTCGGAGTTCGCTGACCAAAAAGTAGGTCACCATGACCTACGATTGGAATTTGACAGCTATATTTCAATATTCAGATACTAATTGGCTTAAAATCATCAAACTTTGTCAGTTGATATTTCTTGGGTTCTCAAAATGTGTAAACCAAAAAGTAGGTCACATTGACCTACTTTTTTGAATTCTTAGGATTTAACTAAAGATTTAGAATACTAAGAGGCTAAGAATAGAAATGGTGGGGTTGTACAATTTATCAGAAGAGCGATTCTAGGCCCTTGGGCCTCTTGTTTGTTTTTTTTTGTATGTCTGACATCTTTAAAATGGTGGCAACATACACATTTTCTTTGGTTACTAATTAAATTTAACTAAATTGAGTGGAAATTTATATAGTTATAACTATGCGCTATATCTCATGAAGACTTGATAGCTGTAACCCCCATATATACATGTATAGTCTTTCCAAAATGTCGCATACCTTGACCAACAAATCTAAACTGGAATGCATATTCATAGGAGACGTCACCATTATGGAGCGCCAAATTAACATAAACTCAAATAATTGAAGATATCTTCAATTATTTGAAGATATCATCAATTCATTTGATGCGCGCAACAATTGAATTAAAGATCTCTTCAAATAATTAATGATATCTTCAATTCTGAATTATTGCGCGCATTAAATGAATTGATGATAGCATTAATTCTTCTGCTGAATTGATGCGCGCTTTAATTGAATTGATGATCTCTTCAAATGAATTAATGATATCAACAATTGAATTGATGCGCGCTACAATTCAATTGAAGAGAGCAATAATTGATATAATGCGCGCATTAAATCAATTGATGAGAGCAATAATTGAATTGATGCGCGCATTAATTCATTTGATAAGAGCAATAATGGATTTAATGCGCGCATTAATTGAATTATTGCTCTCTTCAATTGAATTAATGATATCTTTAATTCATTTGAAGAGAGCAATAATTCTTTTAGAGAGAGCAACTAAATAATTAAAGATATCTTCAATTCAACATATCCACAATTGAATTAATGATCTCTTTAATTGAATTGTTGCTCTCTTTCAAAGAATTGATGCGCGCATTAATTCCTTATATAAAAGCATTGTAAATAATTAAAGATATCTTCAATTGAATTAAAGAGATCATCAAATTATTTATACCGAGCTCTAAATCAATTATTGCGAGCAATATTTCTACGAAATTAATGCTCTCATCAATTGAATTGAAGAGAGCAATATTTGAATTAATGCGCGCATCAAATCTATTATTGCTCTCATTAATTCAATTGATGCTCTCATCAATTGAATTGAAGAGAGCAATAATTGAATTAATGCGCGCATTAAATCAATTATTGCTCTCATTAATTCAATTGATGTGCGCATTAATTCAATTGATGAGAGCAATAATCGAATTGAAGCGCGCATTAATTAATTTGATGAGAGCAATAATTGATTTAATGCGCGCATTAATTCAATTAAAGAGAGCAATAATTGAATTGATGATATCTTCAAATAATTGAAGATATCTTCAATTATTTGAGTTTATGTTAATTTGGCGCTCCATACACCATTGCCGGTGAAGGGCTGCAAAATTTAGGCCTACGATCGTAGCTTACGGTTTTTGCGGTCGCATCCAGCCCCCTTAAATAGTTGCCTCTTACGACAAGCAAGGGGTACTGAGGACCTATTCTAACCTGGATCCCCCGAGGAGGGGGGGGGGGACTGAGGACCCATTCTAACACAGATTCTCACGGGATGGACATTACTTGTAGAGCTATAAATGAAACTAGATGGAGTAGAGGCCTTTCATAGTGTCACAATTTAGGATCGTATTACTTTCAACTGACCTTTGAACCACTTGTCGAAAGCCACTAAACATTTCCATTTGGTAAATGTAATAGTAACTGGCTACTACATATGTATGTGCCTTGAAATTTAGTAGTGATTTTAAATTTAATTTGTATTACGATTGAGGCAATAGTAAATCTCGGCTGAGATTCGACTCGGCTCACACACAGATATCTAATATATATTATCCTGATTGATATAAATATTTATTTATTCATCATATTTGTGGGTTTTTTTTGTGTCTAAAGTCCCATTATTTAATATCAATTGATACAATTCTAATTTCACCCTCATCGATCGTCAGCTTGATCCGTATCCCTTGATAGTGAAATTGTTTAAAACAGTTCGATGCACCCTCGGGGGCTAAGCCCGTTTTGGGCCCGAACTCTGATATCATAAACATATTTATGGTATCAGAGTCCGGGCCCAAGACGGGCTTAGCCCCTGTGTATATGGTATCAAAGTTCGGGCTCAAAACGGGCTTAGCCCCTGTGGATGCACCCTTCAGAAGTTGTACATTTATTAAACGAAAGTGACAAATCGCATATATGAAATAATTCTTTTTAATCTGTTACCATGAAAACAAAGTTCGGTAGGTAATCATTTTATTTGCTTTTATAAATGTTTATGATCCAAATATTTAAAGTCAATTTCCTACTGAACATACTGATATGCAACATGACTTGGTTGGCTACGTGTTAAAATATCGCAAACCTTACCTTAAGTGTTGAATGACAAGCATGAAGAATTATAGAACATCGGATACTTGAAAACAATTCTTATGAAAAAAATTTCATCTAAATCTCATGTAAATTTTTGAAATCTATTCAGCTTACTTTGCGCTAGTTACGCGCGTTATTTTTTGTCTGCACATGCATGTATTTGAGTGTTAATTTGATCTTATTAATCATAAGCTTTCAAATTAGTAATTCAAAATCATGACATCATATTTTTATACCTGAATCTATCATTAGAATTTTATATCAGTTATTTGAATTCTTGATTTGACATATTTGAACTATGTCAAATCTTAAGTAGTAATATGTATATTACAAGAATTCCTTTATATTTTTTTTATATCAATAATTCGAATAGTTGAAATCAATAAATCCTAATGAGTTTTTATATGCTTTCAACAATTTGATTTATCATCTAATATGCCTGGCGTTCGTGTACAGGAAATAGGCACATCCCTCCTGTGATTTATGCCTTCTTAATTTTACTGCCCCCCCCCCCCTCCCCCCGCAGTATATTATATTCAAAATAATATCTATAATAACTCATTTAAGCTTGGGTCAATATATCAAGAAGTTTTAAAATTCCCCTTTTGTAAAATCGTAGATCCGCCTCTAACACATGTCTATAGTAATTTCACGTAGAGAGACGGTTCCAAATCTGGCTAACTGTATAACAGTTAAAAATAGCTTCATTCTTTATGGTAAAAGCGAACATCAACTGATTCATGGGATAGTAAACTATGATTACTACTAATTAATTATCTTAATTATTACGGTTTTATCGATATAAATAACTTTGATGAAAAGACTTTAGACACATCTGATTGCTGATAGTGTTCAGATTTAGAATAAGTGATTCCTTATATAAAATATAACGGGAATAACTATAAACGAGTATATATACTGAGATTTTATTCACATGACGCATCACACAGACATCTATAAAACTGACAACAAATAGATGCAATCTTTTATATAACAATCTTATAACTATTTTATATATTTCGATACATTCAGCATTTTATTCACAGGCATTATCAGAGCACAGATGCTAAGATGACAAAGATACACGTTCTTTCTATTATTTAGAAGATAAGAGGAAAAGGGGGGGGGGATCCGATTACAAGGTTCCATACCAGATTAATCGATGAGATCAGCAATCGAGAAGTTATCAATTGTAAATTAATCACGTATCGATCGATTGCATATACTAGTTGTTCACAAATCATGATCATAGGATACATTTTTATCAGTAAATATTATATTCTTTAAGGAATGACTTTATTATTTTTTCGTTGGATGGAGGAATTCCACGGGGGGGGGGGGGGGGGGGGGGGGGGGGGGGGGGGGGGGGGGGGGGGACGGAAAACTGCATCATTGCGCGTAGCGCGTGATGCAAAGGTTTCCGTCTCTTTTTTTCGTGGAATTTCTCCATCCAACAAAAAAATAATAAATTCATTCCTTATCATTTAATATTTTAAAACAATTGAGTTTATATGATACAATATTATTTGATTTGAGTTGAATTAACGAGTTATTCTTGGACTACATTCTATGTCATTTCGAGATGGGCGTAATAATTTGTTAATACACAACTTCAAAAAAAGAATTGTTGTTTACTGTTGAGCAAACGGGTTTCTTGTGGACTGAAGAATGCAGTTTTTAAAGGACGAGTTAGAGTTAAAATCCACCTATGACGTCATTCTTTTATTCGAACACTCCATTATTTTTCAGGAATGGAGTGTTCGGAAAGTAGGTCAACCTTTATACAAGTAGATATAAATACATGCAACAAAAGAATGAAAAATGTAAGACATGATTAAAATGCACAAAGTTTAGTTTTTATTGGGGCCCAGCAAAGGTGGATTTTAAGTGGGTCAATGTACTCGTATCACTCCATTCCTTAAAAGTAATGGACCTCGGTCCCTTCGGGGCCTCGGTCCTTTACTTTTAAGAAATGGAGCGATACGAGTACATTAACCCTTACATAAGTCCTGTTGAGAGAAAATTGCTTAAGTGCAAAGTTCGATGTCGGTACTAACGGAAAGCGTGGGACACGTGAATAATCAAGATGTGGGAGGTAAGGTAGGGTTCTCTTGAGGGTTGTCACGGCTTCCAGGTGGATAAGTGTGTGTTACAGAGGGTTTTTCGAGTTTTATCAGTGAAATCCCAAGGCTGTTGTAACGTCGTATGGAAGCCTCGTTTCGGTGCCCACTCATAAACATATTTAATCCGAAATATCTGACGTTTTCCTGGCTTTTTTATGATTTTGATATTTAACGTGCCTGGCAGGATTATGGAAAAATATATTATGCCGGAGTTTGAAACCATAGTCGTTTTAAAGGGCTAATATATTGCAGTATCTCTGAGGCAGTGTGCGGTGTATCTGGTATTTGGGTTCGTGACATGAAGGAAGTTGTCGCAATTAAGGTGCAAACTGGACTATTGTCACCCCCGGTTGAATACATTTAACTCTCAGCCCGGAATTGCAGAAGCCACAGGCTTCTGAATTTCTATTAATAACCCGTTGTATGATTGATCAGAGTGATATAGATACCCCCTGTGGCAGAAGCAGACGTGTGTTGTTATATTTCGGGGGGGGGGGGGTTGCCCTCAAATAGCGATGTTTATTTCATTTTGCATAATTAATCATAATTTATATTTGTTTTATATAGATCGATAGAATTGTCAAGTTTTTCTTTTCGGGATTCCCTAATCCATATATAAATACGAAGCATCCAGAGGAATCCCCAACATTCCAATAGAAAGTAGTTCCGGCCATTTATTTGTTTTCGTTGGATACAATATTCCAATAATTTTTCAACCAATGAAAAAGCGTGTAACTTGTAAAATTAAATGATTTGGGTATAATACAGAGAAAAAAGCAACATAATATTAAGATAATATTGATGTAAAGGACGATGAACCTTACTCATTTCTTTATTTAGCGATCGTGTGGATGTATGGGACTCAGGATTAATCTCCAAGACAAAAATGAGTAGTTAAAAGTGAAGTCACGGGTCCCGTTAAAGTGAAAGTAGAAGGTTAAAGAGTGGAAAGGTGAAAGTAACAGGTCCCCTTAAAATGAAAGTAGATAGTCCCGTTAAAAAGGTGAAAGTCTAGGTCCCGTTAAAAAGTGAAAGTCTAGGTCCTGTTAAAAAGTGAAAGTCGTGGGTCCCTATGTCAGGGTTATTGCAAAAGGTCATGCACGAGTTAGGTTAATTTTAGTTGAAATTTGGCTCGGCTGAATATTTGATTAAAGTTGGGTGTTAGACAGTACAAGTACATTGCCTATCATCCCGAGTCCCATGAGGATAGAATACAAAACTAAGATTTGGGCAAACACAGATCCCTGAACAGACTATATCTCTTATCCTGTAATCAACGACCCATTGTGTTGCTGTCATTGGCTGTTGCACAACATCAAAACTGACGACTTTGCTTTAATAATGCTGCACATTTCAATTTTGTGTGCGTGTAGTTTTTGAGATGTTCAGATAATACTTTCAACCCCTTATTTATCGTCGAATAGGTTTTCTCAATATGCACAACTTTTGACAAAATGTTTTTAGTTTTCAACATATATAGGATAAGATATTCAGTTTTAGGGGTCATTCCCTGAATTCTTTAAAAGGGGATGCAAGACAAAACTTGAAGATGGCATATTGTTCAGAGTCACATTCTGACCAATTCAACTTCAATATTGCTTTATGTTGAAAAACTATTTTTCGTTTTAAAGAGATAGAGAGCATCAAAGTATTCACAACTATTCTTTTACAAATCCCTTTTTAACTAATCAATGACCACTTTGCTGATCTCAGAACTTGCGACACAACATTGCTTCAGTAATGCTAACAAATTATTTTCAGTTTTTTGAGATATTCGAAGATACCTTTGACCCTCTCGGCCCTGTGTTTAAAGACTGGCCCCTAAAACGTAATATCCATATATGTCCTACAACGTTTAACATAAAGGGACACCGGATAACATAAACGGATGTCGCAAGGATAAAAATGATTGAGACATAATGCTGTCCGTTGGTTGTAGCCGTTGCTTGGGGATCCCGCGATTGGTGAATGAAGCGTTTAAAACGCGTAAGAACCGCACAATTACTGGACACGGGTTAGACGTAACGTATCGAGCAATCAACGGTTAATCAACGGACATTACCGTCTGAATAACGGACAAGCACCGGGTGAAACGAACATGGGACACATGAGAAACTGATATAACGTTTTTTAAACGTTAGACGAACGGACGTGTAACGGCCACGTGACTGACAAAACGGATATAATCGAAAGTGGATATATCTTTTCAGACTTATCACCCTCGCGGACATCTTTCCACGATGCCTCAAAAAGGAAGGTCTTCAAATGTTGGAAAGGGTAAAAGCAGGACACGGGGAAATGCTACAAAACCCCCATCTTCTCCCTTTGACAATGCTGGGGAAAGCAGAACGTCCAAGATTCATAGGTAGAAATCTTGTCTGAAACTGGAGACATTCTCGAAAGTATTACCGTCTGAATAACGGACAAATACTGGGTTAAACGAACGTGAGACGCATGAGAAACTGATATAACTTTCTTTCAAGGTTAGACGAAAGGACTTGTACCGTTCCTGTGGACCTCCGTTTGACAACCGTTTCATGCGTTTCTTGTCCGTAAACATTGGGTTGGTTTCCATTACATCTTCTGTTGACCCGCTGAATGTCCGGTCGTGACTCATGTCCACCGGACATTAAAGAATATGATTTGGACAAGTACAGGAAAAGAAACGCACGATTAAAACGCATAAGCGGACTCCATAGTCCGGTGGTATCCGTTTCAAGTTTTGAACATGCTCAAAACTTTCCGTCGGATAGACCGGACTTCGCCCGACAAGGAAAGCGTTGGCCGAAAGAGAAACGCAAAGGAACGGATTAACAATTTCGTTATCCGTTAGCGTTATCCGGTAAGGTGTGACTGCTGATGACCGTTTATTGGTTTCCGAGATAATTGGGATATTCACTTTTAGGGATCAATCCTGGAATCCCTATTAGTTGAAAAAGAAAAAAAAGAAGATGGTACATTGTTTAGAATAACATTCTGAGCAATTTGTATTTAATAATGCTTTAAAAATATCTTTAAGAACAAAGAACTTTCGGACACACTCCCCCAATAAATCGTATATTACGTAATCAATGATCATTTTGCGGGCGTCCCATCCCTGCATTTCACTATAAAAATATTAGACCTATGCTTAGCACTCGGGGCCGTAGCAGTAAGGCTTTTTTATCGTACCAACGCCTGTCGCGACACGGGGCTCCGTGCATATACTATAGTCATCTTTCATGGGATGGTTTTTGTTTGCTTGTTTGTTAAAAATTACGTTTCTTCCAGAATTATTTTAAATTCGTATTGAGGGGTTACTAGCTGTAGGTGAACTAACCCCCGTGAATACCTGCTAAGATTGTTTGATTTAGATTCTCTCCTATGATCACCTTCGAAAATTTTATTGAGACGTCACCAACTGTAGGTAAAGTACTTTAAAGGGACTGGTTCACGATTTTTGATAAAACTATTTTTCATTTTATATGTTAAACATTAAAAATATAACTCATTTAATGTTGACAGCCAAAATTTTGACCTTCTGAATGCAAGAATAAAAGTAATATTTTAGCCTTGAATCTGTGTTATGTAAACAAAGACTCCAGTCTTTATATGAGTGAAATATTGTTTTTGTAATATAAAGCATCTTAATTTTGCCTAGTCACAAATTTTAACTTTTAGATGACACATTTTACCTCAAAAATGTTTGAAATGTGAAGGATATAATAATTTAAACTTAGAAAATTTCGTAAACAATAACATACCGCAATCTTTGTTTACAAAACAAATAATAAACTCTCTAAAATGAGCTTCTGTGATAATGTATAACCTTAATGTTTATATGAAATCTTTTAAATACATTAGGCAGTAAATTTTGATCATTAACAGTGAAAAAGAAAATTTCGGGGAAAATCGTGAATCAGTCCCTTTAAATTAAGACCTAATAAATATATTTATAAAAGTGACGGTGAAACACGTGAGTTTGTATTGTATTCGGGTGGGTGTTTTGGGTATCGGTAGATCGATTGGCTGTTTTTGAAGAGTGTTTACGGGTGAGTCCGTGCTACGCATGAGGTAGCCACGTATAAGTGGTAGAATCTTGGGCGTTTACAAATCATTCGAAGTTCGCTGCTACTTTGCAACAGACTACACCCCCCTCCCAGTATTGATGCATATCGTTTTAACTTTAAGAATTGTTGATTTACTTGTTCTATTTTCTTTTGTAGAACGGGTTTTTGAAGTCAAATGAAAGATTGATTTTGTACATATGTATTTATTTAAAAAGTCTGTTGCACTAGTGCATGCGAGCTCATCCTACATACAGGTGTTTGTGTTTTATTTTATAAATGATTTATGTTCGGTTGAACTGGTGAATAAGAACATAATGGCTTTTAAGCTTAACGCTCATGGCCGTACCAGCGAGGATTCTTTACCGTGCCAACGCCTAACTGTTATGACAGACCTCGTTCAAGGTCTTAAATACGAAAGCCCCCGTAGTAGTAGTATTTGTTTTAAGATATCTAGGAAATACTTTTGACCCCTCTCGGCCCTTTATTTGAGGGTCTGGCCCCTAAAATTTGATACTGTCGAATGGGTATCGTCATTATCTAAAATTGTATTATAGATGCCTTTTCAAATTTATAAAAAATATATTGGAAAAAATGTGTACAGAAATGCAGAAAAAATTGTGACGCTTTTCCTAGCCCAACCGAGCTCTGACATTTTTTTTTTTTTTTTTTTTTTTTTTTTTGCACTAAAGAAATTTGGATGCGATTCGGCAATATTATATTCCCCCTCACTATGTTCATCTGAATATGAATTAATCATACTCTTAAAATATCTGTATGGAAAATAACAGTAACACAATCTGGAATTCTGCTCGTTAGATCGTTTATGAACTCAAACCCACCACCAAGACACGACTGAATGCATAACATAATATTTTACATACATACATACCACAGGCACCCGACATTTTAAATATCTATAATAAAAAAATGTCTTCCTGTAAATATAATAAATATTATGTTTACAGGAGGACAATTCCTTTTTATTATAGATATTTAAAACGTCGAGAGTCTGTGATACATACATATATGATTTACTGGTTTCCATATCGCCACCCGATTCTACGTTATAAACTAGCTGTAGCCTCAGTGAACTACTAGATTGATTGATTGATTGAATAGTGTTTACGTCCCTCTCGAGAATATTTCACTCATATGGAGACGTCACCACTGCCAGTGAAGGACTGCACAATTTAGGCCTATGCTCGGCGCTTATGGCCTTTGAGCAGGGAGGGATCTTTATCGTGCCACACATGATGTGACACGGGGCCTTGGTTTTTGTGGTCTCATCCGAAGGACTGCCCCATTTAGTCGCCTCTTACGACAAGCAAGGGGATACTGAGGACCTATTTTAACCAGGATCCCCATGGGATGTGAACTTCTATAACACGCATTTCTATTTATAAATATGACCATATCACGTGACACAGAGATACGTTAAACTGCCCACAAAGCACTTTTCACAAACGAATAGATACCCATAACGAAAATAATATAAATGAACACATGCAGCTCTACAATCGAACACAACTCTACAATCGAAGACAACTCTACAATCGCTGAAAATCTCAACTTGATAGGTTGAATAGTTGCGGAGAACACTCGGGGACAAACTGACCCTCTAAACTAGAAAAAACCCACCAATATGAAAGTTGAAGATAACCAATAGTGATCAATCTCATAACTCCTATAAGCAATACAAAATTAAGAGTTGGCAAACACGGACCCCTGGATATACCAGAGGTGGGATCAGGTGCCTAGGAGGAGTAAGCACCCCCTGTCGACCGGTCACACCGGCCGTGAGCCCTATATCTTCATCAGGTAAACCGAGTCAAAATCAGTGTGCCAAGAGCCGCCTAACAATTGGTATGAAACACGTCAGACAGCATTTGACCCAATGATATGTTCTATTGGCAAACTAGATCGTTATAACGACCATGGAATTTGCAAAATACTAACTTTAAACGAGACCGTTGGAACCCCTATACCATCAACTTGTTTCTCAGTAACCTGCTTCGATTTAAAAATTGACCATACGCAGAACAACCTCTTGCGTATCGAATCAGTTGAGAGATATAAACACCATACGCAGGTGATAATGGAATATTGCTACATAAATATGGGAAGTTGACGATGGAGAAGCTGAAATCATCCCGTTTGTCATACAGTTGGGTTGTCGGTTTACCATTAATTTCTACTTTCATTTTATTTTGACTACGGATACCTGTTTACCTGATCAGGATATAGGGCTCACGGCGGGTGTGACCGGTCGACAGGGGATGCTTACTCCTCTTAGGTACCTGATCTGACCTCTGGTGTGTCCAGGGATCCGTGTTTGGCCAACTATCTATTTTTATTGCTTATGGGGGTTCTGAGATTGATCACTGTTCGTTATCTTCACCTTTCATTGCTGTGCATATATCCTCCCCTTTTCATCCATATCATTTTTTTCTGGTGAAACATTCCTCCTTAACTACTAGAGTCATTGTGCACACTCTTAGAAATATTTATTACAACTTTAGATCCACGACAAGGTTTATTGTTGTTTATTTTATTCCGAAAAGAAATCGACTAATGGAATCTGCAAATTTCAAAACCACATTGTAATTTTAAATAAACGTCATTAGACGAGGACGGTGATTGCTGCATATGTATAATATTTCATAATATTACATAGATAGCTAATTTATTTTGACAACCATGTCTATCAAGGCTTTACAATGACAATCGTGTATGTAGTGTGCCTATAGGATTTTGCAAGATTTGTCTTCTTCTTGGAAACAAGATATAAAGCTCGTTCGTCATTAATGAAGCTTAATGTCTTGTTATAGTTTGGTATCGAAAAAGTTGATTGGTATAACAAAGTTCCTAATTTAGAACCAAATTACAATGTACATAATCATAAATCATTTCTGTTTGTGACCAATGGCTCTATAATGTAAACATTCTATTTCAGTATCACTCGTACGGTCACTTGAAAATAAGCTTAGTATATTACCCATAATTAAAGAAAGTTTTTGCAATAGAGACGCATTTGTGGTGTAATGTCCGTAGAATAATAATTGTTATACACGTGACAGTTTTTAGGACACGTTTTGTATTAGTACTGTATATAACTAGAGTGCACATTCGTCAATATCGAAGCTAAAGTATGAAGGATGGCGATTAGTAATCAAAGACGACTGAAAAGTGTCATTTGAAAACTAACGCCCTTTTAAAAGCAATCAAAACTGAAAATTCCTGAATTATTTCGTTTTAATCATTTTCTAAAAAAAAAAAAAAATTGGAATTAGACAACTCGGACAGGTTATGTGGTAAGATTTACTAATTGAAATGTGTACCTGAGGTGTAACTGCGAATGTGTTTGTATGTGTAGATGATATTGTTCAATTATTTGAACATGCATAACTACATGTAATTTTATTTAAAATTCTAGTTATATTCTCTCTCTCTCTCTCTCTCTCTCTCTCTCTCTCTCTCTCTCTCTCTTTTACACATACACACACATTGTGAAATATATTTCATGAAGTGCAAAGACTGCCGCTGTAATTTGCAATGCAAATTGTGTATCGTGATAGAATGTCTTAAAAGCAAGCATGTTACATAATGCCCCCGTATTTTAAAACTAGTTAAAATATTAATTAATATGAAGATAGAAAAAATAATAGTTCTGCCATAGTTTTTTCGTGAATAGATAAAAACAAGATGCTTCTTTGGACAGACAAGGTATAAACAACTTATACATATCATATTCCGATATTGCCATGCACGGACCGATCGGCTCCAAAGAATTGTTTTTATGACCATGATCTATTACGACAGGACACGAGGAACGACCTCAGTTCCGTGACCAATCAGACATTATTGTTTTTTGCACAACACGGTCTGGCTGTAAACACCATTACAACATTTGACCACTGTACTGTCCAGTTGTGGACTGTCAGCAGAGCAACTATAAACACGTTCTGTCAACCAGGATAGATTGACCAGCGGACAACATTACCATATTACCTACTGTCCACTGCAGGTCCAATACGAAATAACTCGAACGAACGTTTAATGTGCGCTGTTTTCTCACACGGGCTATTTGGAGTATCAAAGAGGTAAGTAGGATGTATTTGGTTGTTTTTTTTTAATGCAATATATAGTTTAGATAATTTTAAATTCTATGAAATCGAAATTTTCTGAAAAAGGACAAATTTTAAAACACGGAAGACATAATCCAGAGGACGAGGACTTTATAACGTCGCAGAGGTTTGTGTGTTGTGGACGAAATTCATGCCTAACATATTAAATGAGGGGAAGAGGTCAGCTGTTTAGAATGGATTTATGCAAATGAAGAAGTAACATCAATAAGATTCAGATATAAAACACTGGAGACGTGGATTCAGATCAACTGTGTTATATTAATAGCCCTGCCTTTGTTATAGGTGACACTATGGCATTTTTCGTTTCTTCAATTTCTTAGTATACTGCACAAAGGAATTTCTGAATTTTGCACGTTTCGTAATCCGTTGAGGAATACAAAGCAGCGACTCCGATATGATAAAAATACTACATAACTTACTTTGAAGATTTTCTTACAATTATAGATGAACGGATATTTCTAGAGGAACAGTCCAGGTGTCTGCAACATGGCTCTAGCGGTTTTAAGGCAGAAACAATCACCGAAACGCTCCACCAAGACAAACAAGGCGGTTGCTCTTGCTAATGCTGCCAATATCACGACAAATGAACTTAATATGAGAGATGCCAATGGTAGGACAGTTCTGTTTTATGCCGCGCGCTACGGGAAAATACAGGCCGTCAAAAATCTACTCAACGCTGGAAGTAATCCAAACATTGCAGATGTGGACGGTAGCACCTCGCTGCACGAAGCTACCGAGAGGTGCCACTATGACGTCATGAAACTACTGATAAGTAATGGTGAGTAAATCTTTTGTTGTGGAAAGGATGATAAAAAATGAGAAATACAATATCATGTGAAATGTGCTAGAGTTTGGATACATTTATAGATAATAGTACACTACAATGTGGAGAGAGAGAGAGAGAGAGAGAGAGAGAGAGAGAGAGAGAGAGAGAGAGAGAGAGAGAGAGAGAGAGAGAGAGAGAGCACTTTCTTATTCTAAAATTGTATTTCTTTAATTACACAAATTCCGTCTTTATTTATTGAGAAATATCTCCGGCTTTTTGTTTTATTTTTTGTAAATTCAAAATTTACTTCAGTTAAAGGTATGTAGAAGGGTTACCGGCTACCTTGACCGCTTTAAATATGATGTATACTTGTAGTGTGGATGTGTGCCTCTCGAGAGACTCATGATTGGGATAAAGTATCTTGTATATAGCAGACATCTGCCTCACAATAATTAATTATGACAGTTGAAAACCGCAAGGTTCCTTGATTAATTTAGTGTCGTGCCTTGCATGACTTCCACCAGTGGTTGGAATTGAGTTATGTTTTGAATAATTGCAAACCGCCACATTATTGTAAATCACATCTGAAGGAAGCGGTTTATCGTGAAAATATCACTTTTAATCGATTTTACATATCTCAGCATGACACAATCATTTTAACGATTACGAATTAACAATTGATTAAGAATTTTTTTATTTAGCATGCATAGTGAGACTGGAGACTGAAATAGAAATGTATATATATAAATGTATACATAGTATCAAAAGGACGTCATAGTGCATTTATTGGTTGATTCAGGATACCTAAGAAAAGATATCCAATCACAAATCATTGCATCATCACCAATAAAAAAAAAAGCAATTATTTGTAATGTAAACGTAATTATTATTTGTTATTGGGAGGTTACGCAGACACGAAGTTTAAGAATTATCGCTATATGATAAAACAATTATTGACTTTTGTCAGTCTTGGTTGTACATCGGCAACCAAAAACAAAACATGAAGCATTTCATGAACACAGCTCCGAAAAAATTGAACATATTTTTGCGTTTTGTGACAAGTTAAAAACTTTGTGGAACCATCTAAGCTTACATATTTATGAGAAAACAACATGTTTTGGCTTTTGACCATTACAAAATTTAAACAAAATAATGAATTTAATAATTTTATATGCCAAACAATATATATATTTATGTTGCAAACAAAACAGAATACCATCTTTTGAAGGTATATTACAATATATTAGGATGAAATTGACCATTGTATATTTTTAAAAAAAAACCAAAAAAAAAACCAAAAAAACCCCTGCAACTTTAAAATATTCAGTACAATCTAGTTCTGTATGCAAAAATATTTTTGATTAATGCCATTCCACTCTTTACTTGGTTACTGTCAACCTTGATATGTTATTATAATTACACTATATGTGTGAATGTATGTATGAATGTTATTATCAGATACTAAAATTTGCAAATTAAAAGAACCCATGAAACTGATTTCAGCTTGGCCTTGGTTAGCATGTTTCTTGGATTGATGCTTCCTTATATTAACCGAATGAAAAGTCAATAATTACATATATTATATACACAGGAACTGTTCGCGTATACGTATTTGATTACACATGGTGTTACCTGCAATCTATTTCACAAGCTCTGTATTTGACCTTACACCTGTCCCTCGTGCACGCATACCTGTACAGTTAACATACACCTGCTGCACTGAAACATGATTTATGATTTATGAAGATTATTCCCGTTCTTTTCCTTGACATGTTATACGTATAGCCGTCCAACGATTCATTATTCTGTTAAGTGGACAAAATACATAAATCAATCCATCTTGCATTTCATTTTAATTGTCGAATTAATAATTAAACAATGGGGGATTCTCGTTCTCTGTCGGCCGTTCGTACATTTGATTTTGTGCTGTGTTTAAACTCGTACATTTTTACGATGAATTGTATTAAACGGATATTAAACTGTATTTATATTATATTCTATAAGTATTGTTTTTACATCGAATTCACATCTCTTTTACATAAATTCATTTGAGCACAAAAATTCCATGAGCAAATTTAGAATTTGAGAAGAAAATTTACATACATTTTGCTTTGGAAAACACGACTCACACGTTAGCTTATGTACAATTTTTATACCAAAGCTGCAGCTGATACAAGATTTAGTACAAAATATGCAAGTTTGAGAGGTGGGAAAGTGTGTGTTTTATATTTTTTAAAAACTTTTTAAAACAGTATTTTATTATATAAATTAACAAGGATTAGGCAGAAGGCACCGCCTATAGGTACAAGGTATGCTTCAAATTTGTAAATGTTTGGCCAAAATGGGAAAATTCAGAATTCCACTGACTTCATGAACTTCCTAAAAACTGGGAATTTGTCATACCTTAAAACTAATACTTATTGTGAGATAATCATGATCAGGCTTACTAGTATTAAATGATAAAGTACATTTTTGTCTATGATGACTTCTGAAAAATAGGAGGCATGCGTAGTCTTTATCGTGCCTTTGCCTTCACACCTTTAATTTGATAGTAAATGTAACAACTATGCTGTTTGTTGTTGTTTTTTTATTTGACCTCTACATTCAAATATTAGTCGATTTAAAAGATCACGTAAATGTGTTATATGTTTCACAAGTACTGAGACAATGGCTAGGAAAAACTGAACACAGGCTTTAATAGTGTTTTTAAAAAAAAAAATACATTTTG
This sequence comes from Ostrea edulis, assembly GCF_947568905.1. Lineage (NCBI taxonomy): Eukaryota > Metazoa > Mollusca > Bivalvia > Ostreida > Ostreidae > Ostrea > Ostrea edulis. Next base: position 83,922,937 of record NC_079165.1, on the reverse strand, counting down.
ATATTCTATCAAAACTTTGTCATTCTCTGGGTTTTTTTCCTCTCATAAAGACCCCACCCCCTCCTTCTTTCCATAATTTTTTTTTAAAATTTGTTAACATTGCATTTTACAGGAGAAACACAACTCAATGCCAAGAACCGTCACGGACAAACTGCGGTTATGAAGGCTGTTCTTTATGACGACCTGGAGGCCCTTAAACTCCTTCACAAAGCAGGTATGTGGTCAAACCATCGGTCTAGTCTGGTAACCCGCCCGTATTAACGGTCAAGACATTCGGGAATAGTTCAGCGAGATGTCTTTGTGAAAAATACATGATTCATTGTTTATGTGTTTTGGCGTGTCTTTGTAAGAAGGACTAATGAGCAGAACGGCCATAAATAGGATATAAACATTGCGGGAAAACAAAACCATAAAAGATCTATATTTAATATACAGTAGTGACGATGCTTTTCCCCCCTTTTGTACTTTTTAGCTCACCTGAGCCAAAGGCTCAAGTGAGCTTTTCTGATCAGTGTCCGTTGTCTGTCGTCGGCGTCGTCGTCGTAAACTTGTCACATTTTCGACTTCTTCTCAAGAACCGCTGGGCCAATCTCAACCAAACTTGTCACAAAGCATTCTTGGGTAAAGGGGATTCCAGGTTGTTCAAATGAAGGGTTATGTCCCTTTCAAAGGGGAGATAATCACAAAAATGCAAAAATAGGGTGGGGTCATTTTAAAATCTACTCAAGAACCATTGGGCCAGAAAAGCTGAAATTTACATGAAAGCTTCCTGACATAGTGTAAATTCAAGTTTGTTCAAATCATGCCCTCCGGGGGTTGGATGGAGCCACAATAGGGGATCAAAGTTTTACATACTAATATATAGGATAAATATTTAAAAATCTTCTTCTCAAGAACAACTGAGCCAGAAAAGCTGAGATTTACATGAAAGCTTCCTAACATAATACAGATTCAAGTTTGTTCAAATCATGGCCCCCGGGGGTAGGATGGGGCTACAATAGGGGATAAAAGTTTTACATACAATTATGTAGGAAAAATCTTTAAAAATCGTCTTCTCAAGAACCACTGAGCCACAAAAGCTTGAGATTTACATGAAAGCTTCCTGACATAATACAGATTGCAGTTTGTTCAAATCATGGCCCCTGGGGGTGTGATGGGACCACAATAGGGGATCAAAGTTTTACATACAAATATATTGGAACAATCTTTAAAAATCTTCTTCTCAAGAACAACTAAGCCAGAAAATCTGATATTTACATGAAAGCTTTCTGACATATTTCAGATTTTAGTTTGTTCAAATCATGACCCCCAGGGGTAGGATGGGGTCACAAAGGGGGATCAAAGTTTTTCATACAAATATATAGGGAAAATCTTTAAATATGAGCCAAGGTGACTCAGGTGAGCGATGTGGCCCTTGGGCCTCTTGTTGTAATACACGTGCTTAAACTTAGTATAGCCTCCCTTCCCTTTAAAAAAATTCTTTTAATTTTATTTTTACCTTTTCATGGTTATATTCATAAAATGTGTCTTCGAGCACATGCCCCCCTCCCTCCCAAATTCAACCTCCAGATTTTGCCACAAAGAAGTATGATTCCATATTCTATTGTCATATTCATTAAATTCGTGAAGAGATGCTTAAATATTTTACAACAGAACACAAAAAATGTAATGTTTAATCTGCTCACGACCTTCAGAACAAAACACAATTTAAACAAAATTAAATATCTCAGAATCTGTATAGTTTATGCCTACTCTTTTCTCCTTAAAAGGTACAAGTATATCTTGAGTATACTAAAACAGTATATATTATACCGATATTTTTCTAAGTACGCGTACATAACAGAAAACAAAAATAAAAAATCTTAACAGTTTTGCAATGACAAACTTGTGGATGTCGATCAATACTAAGGCAGGGATGAATCCAGAATTTTCAAGAATGAGGTGAACCAAGATAGATGGTACCTTTTCAGCCCTTAAAGGGAGTTGAAGACCCTAAAACTCTCATAACTCCCCCATTTAGATCCGCCACAGCTGATTCAGGATGCACGAGTCTAAATGTTGTGTATGTTGTTTTTCAGGAGCTGCTTTGGATGAACAAGATTCCACGGGGAAAACAGCCCTACTGATCTCATTTGGAGAGGGTCGTGAACGTACCACGGAATACCTGATTAAAAACGGATGTGACGTTAACAAAAGGGACAAGCTTGGTCAATCAGCGCTTTATTTAGGAATAGTCTCCTCAAGTGTAACATCATCTGAAAATATACGAAAACTTCTTAGAGCTGGTAAATATATTTTTGTTCAAAATAAGAACCAGTTTAGAATGAAACAGTTTTCCAATAACATATCTGTATCTCTAAAATTTATTTCTATAATGCATTGTGTTGTAGGCTATTCATTGGAGAAAGATCGCCACTGGTTGGATAAAGCTGGTGTTGACGTAGAGTCATTACGTCATCGTAACTTTTTTCAAAGAATAATTTCCCGCATCAAAATCGGGGGCACCGGATCTGGGAGGCGCCATAGTGAGGGGTTCGCGGGTCTTGGAGGTGTACAGGATGCCGTCATAGAACCACACCCAAGATTCGAAGTTAGGAGCAATTCGTGTAACCTGTGAATTTCATTGAGGAGTTTTGATATACATTGACCAGTGCATGGGAAGATAAACTCAATCAACATCTGGGAATGTCCTCACGTGTACACTGCGGTGTAACGATCCGATACCGGTCATTTCATGTCTACGAATCGAGTCCACCACATGCACTTTTCATCTACATCTATTTTATATTGAAATCTATATAAAATAGATATATGCGACAAATCCCCATGCCTCCACTAAGAATCTTCATCAGGCCACCATCTAGTGTATCATCGAACTTAATTCGACAAAATATTAGTCATTCACGAAGAGTAGAAATATGAAAGTAAGACTAATGGTGTACTTGTATCAATGTGAACGTTGACACATATCGACCTTTACAATGTGTCGGTGTCTCCATGTATGACGTGTCAAACGTTGCATTTTTTTTTTTTTTTTTATCTTTTCCATTTGTATTGTATAATTTTTCATTTCGTATAAAAGTTCATTTGTGTGGGATATTTTCTACTTGTATTGTAAAAAATTTCATTTGTATACATAATGTTTCATATTGTATATCTTCATTTGTATTTTGTGTTCATTTATATCATTTTTCATTTGAATTGTTTATTTTCCATTTGTATTGTATAATTTTTAATTTGTATTGTGAAATATTTCACTTGTATTGTATAATTTTCATTTGTATTGAATGATATTTCATTTGTATTGTAAACGAAGGATTGTTTATTTTGATTTGTTACAAAGGATTTCATGGTTTAGATAATTGTTCGATCAACGATGAGCAGCAATTGTTTACCAACATGTAGAGTGCATACAAGACTGCCGTTCTTCGTACGAGTACAAATTCCTGCCGATCGCGAACGCTGAGTACGTATCACGGGAACGTGTTCGGGTTGCAAAAACTCACATCACCTGTGTAGGAAGAGGAACACAATCGTGCGCACACGATCTCGTCATTTGCGAGAACGGAGGTCTCGAACACTCTTGTAGCCTACACGAAAATAGGAACCAGTTTATGTTGCGATTGAGCATCCGGAATATCTCTCGTTCGTTTTCAACACAATACAGACAAAATCTTGACCAATGAAATTCTTCATAACAAATCAAAATAAAACGAGATGTGTTTGTGAAACACAAATGCCCCCGATAATGGCCAATTCCAAAGATGGCAAAGGTCACAGGACAAATATCTTGGTACCAGTAGAAAGATCTTGTCACAAGAAATGCCCATGTGCAAGATGAAAGCTCTAATATTTACCATTTAGAAGTTATGACTAATGTCAAATGCCAAGGTTAAAAGGTTTAGTACCCACGGAAAGGTTTGTCACAAGGAATACGCATGTGAAATATCAAAGCTCTAGTACTTACTGTTCAAAAGTTATTAGCAAGGTTAAAATTTCAGACAGAATGATGGAATGACAGACAGGACAAAAACAATATGCTCCCCGATCTTCGATCTCGGGGGCACAAAAAATCCCTCAGATACAATGCAAATGAAAAATTATAAAATATAAAATTAATGAAACATAAAAATCATACAATATAAATTGAAAATGCGGAATACAAAAGACAAATTATACAATTAAGGTAGCTCACTACACTAAAGCTTATAATTTGTAGGACACCACGTCACAAGATGGCGATTTGAATGTTTGTGAAATTATTTGTATCGATCGTTGTGTTTGTCTGTCATCATAGCTCAGTGGTTAAAGCATTTGGCTTGTGAACCGCAGATCTCGCGTTTAAATCCTGCAGAGTCTTTTGTTCATTTGTGTTGAAATAATTTTTTTTGAAAATCATGTTTTTATCCAAATTTGTATATTTTTTGCCTTTTTGGCATATATACTTATTGTATATTATCATATCTTTTATAATCAAATCAATTTGTACTGATTTGAGGAACTATTTCTGGGTGTAGTGAGGTACCTTTTTAATTAAATGGAAATTATACAATATAAATGCAAAATTATACAATACCAATGGAAAAGATTATATATAGTGCACCACGTTTGACATGTCACATTCCATGTGGAATTCAGTTAGTGCTAATATAGTAGATGAGCAGCAGTATTTTTATCCATGTGTTTTATATTAGATTTACATGTTATATTGTGTGTTAAATTAAAAAAATTGTTGTCGTGAAAATTGTTATTTCAAAATTTGGGCGGATCCAGAAGATTTTTATGAGGGTTGGGGGTTGCTACTTTAGATGGTACATTATCCACGGCCAGTTTTGGGAAGGAGGTTTCAACTCAATATATTTTTGTTAAAAACATTCTCCAACGGAATGTTGTTTGCAACACCCATCCCCCTCTAAAATAGAATGTGGGAACACGTAAAGATGATGTTTAAAGCTTATAATTGGTTGACACATGTACAGTGTTCTACAATATATATATATATATATATATATAAATGGCCGTCTCTTCTAAGACAATCATGCGAGTTTGAAATTGATATTCCTGCACTTTGTGTTTTCAAACAGCGTGTATCTCTATAACTACACTATGTATTATTGATTCTAACGTATAGGTTAGATTTTCACTTTAATTAAGGGAAATGAAATAACGCCTATTTTCAGTCTCCACAAAGAAGTACAATGTATCATGTAAGGAGATGAGCTGAGTAAAACTTGTACCTTACGCACTTTCACCCTTGCGCTTTTGCCCTAGCACTTTTGTTCCTTCGCCCTGACAATTTCTCTCCTTCGCCCTGATACATTTGTTCCTTCTCCATAACACCTTTACTCCTTTGCCCTGACACTTTCGTTTCTTCGCCCCGAGACTTGTGTTCCTTCGCCCTAACACTCTTGCCCCTTCGTCTTGACATTTTCGTTCCTTCGCCCCAAGACTTTCGTTCCTTCGCCCTGAAGCTTTCGTTCCTTCGCCCCGACACTTTTGCTCCTTCGACCTCACACTTTAATTCCTTTGCCCTGATACTGTACTTTCGTTCTTTCATCCTTACACTTTTGCTTATGTTCGCACTTCCGTTCTTCATCCTGGCATTTCGTTCCTTTGCCTGATCCTAACATCATTGTTGGCGTGACGGCGTGTTGTGACTAACGCGCAGTTACGCTTTTGCAAATGACCCTATCCGGACACCATAGATTCATGACTGAAAACGGCAAAGTGTGAATTACTGACCGTGAACTCATGGAGAGGCGGAGTTGCTGTCAAAATTCAAGTTGCATGTGTTTGTGCAGGGTCTGCCAAATTCAAAGTAAAGTAGCTAATGACCTTCATGACATTGTCAATATGTCAAGAACTGTTATGCTATGACCCATCTGTAACGATACAAGACATCTTTAAGTGCACCACACCTTTATCTAAATTCAGGTGGCGACTTGGGATTGAAGCTGAAAATGCTACTTCAATTCATAAAAATACTATAGGGAAAACTATGATATTGCATTGTGACAAGCTTTACACAATGATTGACATTTTGATATCAACACGACGATTTAGCTACAGTACATGAGAAGTACAATATTGGCCGAGCCCAGAGGTCATATCGTTCCACCCTGTCGGGTTATATTAATAGAACCCCCACGCCACTCCCGGCTTTTCTGAACAGCAAACAACTGGATGAATCCAACTCGCCCAGAAGACGTCTGATTGTACAACTCGCCCAGAAGACGTCTGATTGTACAACTCGCTCAGAAGACGTCTGATTGTAGTTTTTGCGCCATTTATAGCTTCCGCTCCGTGTGCTTGTCACGGTTCGCTTGTCACACGGATTGTATTTTTGATAAAGAGCAGTGCGTATCTGTCCGCCTGTCAGCACTTTGTCAGTCAGATAAATTAGGACTAGGATCATCAAATTTAGTACACATGTTTTTCCAGTGATTAGACGGAGAGGTCTATTGTTTTTCAATGTCATAAGTCAAGGTCAAACTTTCCAAGGCACTATATATATTTTGATATCATGATATACTATGGTACATTGTTTCTGTGTACCTATCTGTTGTCAGTCTGTTCATCAGTACCTTGTGGGAAGGTTAACAACTGATACTGATAAAGATGATAAAACCTGGTACAAATGTTCCCCATGTTTAGAGGAAGAAGTTTGTAATGCCTTAATGTGAATGGTAAAGGTCAAGCATGAAGAAGAAAAAACAGTACCAAGAAGGTTAGAACCATTTAACTTGTACAGGTTCTCCATGGTGTGGGTGCCAAGCATATTTTGAAAAGTAATAAAACTGTTTTCCAACGTTATACTATATATATTATAGAGTGAAATCTTTCCTTACTGTGATGCTTAACATAAGACATCTTAGAACTGACAATTTGTGTCAATATATCAATTATATATTCTCCGATATAAGAGGAAGTGCCGAAAGAACGCTGTCATAGCCATTTCTTGACCAAAGAATTGTTTCTTTTCTTAGTATTGCATGAATACAATACATTGGATGGGCGTACTTGAGTGATATCGTTACTCAATGTTGCATTTCATGCTCTCGTCCGTAAAATCATAGACTTACCGGAAATAAACTAAACCTTGGACAAAAGTGAGATCTTACAGAAAAACATCCCTATCCACTTCATACAAAACTATCTTTTATCGGAACATTCTCCTGGGAGTACTTCTTTAACCCCTCACCCCCCCCCCCCCCCCCCCGGCGGAGAGCAGCAATTCCGCAGTTAGTTGGCGACGCGGAACATTTCTCTGTTATGAACTTATTTTTCAAAAACCAAAATAAATATACACAGATTTTTCTGTACATTTCAAGATTTATCTAGCGTAGACATCTGATCAAAAGACATGTTAATTAAGAGGATTTCAAACTTCATACCTCGTAATCTTAGAGCAGATTCAGCCAATGGACTGATTATGAATTTGTCATTTCAATAAAACTTCTGATTCGCAAAATAAAGTATGTGTGCATTTAAACAAATTCATTTAAAAGTTTGTATGGAAATGTCCTATATAATAATCGACGTACGTTATGAATATATTACACATTATTATTGGGGGGTAGGGTAGTTGAATTTAAATCATTCGTTAGAAATGTTAAAGAATTTACCAAATTATGAAAATTTTCATGTACACGTATATATTTAGCATTCACAAACAGTACCCCTCTCTAAGTCGTTCTGTACACAGGTTTTTGTTGGTTTGTTGTTGTTTTTTAAATTTGGCTTTTAACATTGTTTTTGTGTGGTTTTGTAACCGGGTGGAATAATAACACGAACTCCGGTGTTGTGGGTTGTATCTTTATTGTGGCGATGTAACTAAAAATTATTGTTGCATGACCCTGAAATACAATCAAAGTTATGAATACAAGAACAATAACTCTGCATAAGAATTTTACAATCAAGGTCCTTATCAAAATATTAAGATAGTTTAAAATACATAGAAATTATGAATTACAATAATTTCTTGAATCAATAATCTTTCCCTAAGCTTAGCATGAAAAGCTTATCATAGTAAAGAGTTTATGAAAAACATAAACGGAATAAATTCTAAATAATAGATAATTCATGCTAAACTGCTAAAGTAGATGAATTGAACAAAAAGAAAACTAACTATAAATGCTTTAACAATTTACACGTGTAATACTGAATTTATAGTAAAAATTACATTTCTACAATTAACCTTACCTCCCATGAGGTGCAAAGGTCGGTGCAAATATAAAGCAATCCTCCTACTTTATAGTATGTGTTTCTGTTCTAAATATCATAAAATAGGTATTTACTGTAGAGTTATAATTTATTGCATGAATGAATAATTACTCTGAAGAATTTATAAAGTGTAATACATTCATTCTCTCCTTTAAAAGTTAAACATTTCAATTTGAATCTTATTTAGTTATATATATCAATTATTTACAGCATTCGTGCAAACTTGCAAAGATCATTCACTCCTCATATTGTCTATCATTCAAACATTCACTCAGACAAGATAAAGTAGTGAAAATAAAGAAATTGTGCATCCTAAGTTTAATACTAACCTGCTCAAATAGAATAAATCTCCATCCAGTAAATCAATCAGCTAGACTAAAGAACAAGCTACTATATCAAACTTTAAGCATGAAAACAAGAATACCTGTCCTCAAAAGAAATTTCCCTCCTAAAAACCATGTGACCAAACTAGACTGATCTATAAATAGTAACAATTATCCTAAAGAAAAACCTGTTCTGCATGGTAAGCAGTAAAATTTAATAAGTAATGAAATAACAAGACAAACACAAGTCATAGTTATGATAATGATTTCAATTAGATAAAACTTTATTCTCATGTCAAATTTCAAAACCCTGTAAGAAATTGAATTAAAGCAATTTATTTTCAATAAATGAAATCCCTGAAATAAAGTATTAAAACATGTAAAATTTCACTCTATTACAGTTTTATTTCTTTTCTTTTTTTTTTTTTTTTTTAAATTTATCTATTTATTTTGTGATTATTACTTGTAGTTTTATATGGAAACATATTTAAGCTGTAAATAGGTTATTGTTATAACTTCATAAAATTCCATTTTTCGAATATAGCAGTTTCCAAATATACATGTATTTTATCAAATCAACCGTACTGAGGGAACCATTAAGATTATCAAAACTAATCGTTCTGGATTCATATTATGTTCTTTCACTAAACAGAAAGCTTTTTTTTTTTCCACAAAAACCCCCCAAACAAACTGTAATTGACACAAATCGATACTGAATTAAATAATCAGCGATGGGTACGGGGACAAACGTGTAATCCCAGTCGAGTGCAGAATCGGACAATGGAACGTAAATAGGGACGATTTCACCTTTAAATATCTGAAACTATTTTAAATCTTCTACAATATGTCGAAACTTTCTAAAAATAGCCGGGAACCTGTTTGGAACGTTATGATTTCATTCAGTCCAGTGTAGAAATTAGCACCAGAGCCTCGGGTGAGAGGGCCATTGTTGTCCGTCCCAGGTAGAGCGAAGGTAAAATGACGGTCCTGTGTTTCAGTAGAATCGGTGGCCTCCTGCTCGTCTGCACTTTGCTACTCGTCGGCTGTTCTACGGACACAGAAGGTAGGTGTATTGCAACCAATTATAGCAGCGCTTGCATTTCGCAACATCAATTTTGTATTCATTAATTGGGTTATTACAATTAACAAGAGCTGGACACGGAAGACCGGGTGGAAAGCACTGTTGACATGTCATTGTTGATGTTAGTGTGTGTGCCCGATCGTTAACTGGTTATAGGGGGGTATATCGCCGTACAGTTATACAGGTGTTGTACAGGCCCATTGCATCTACTGCAGTCAGTCGCTATAGGACGGGTCTGATTTTATAGAAAACATATTAACACAACAATTCCAAACACGGGCTGATGCTGGATTCTTTTTACAACCGATTAATGATTTTTCCATTGCATCATGTGTTTCACGGTACATGTAGAAGACTTTACCTGTTTTGTGAATGGATTATATTGTGTATAGAGAAAACTAGCTTGCCTTTATTGGTATAACACTTATAAAGAAATAGCATGTTGGGCATGACAAGAAAATCGTACCAGCTCCGGAAACTACAATATATGTATACCTCAGTGAATAACGTGATGTTAGATCTGCAGGGGCGGATCCAGAAAAGTTTTGAAAGGGGGTGGATAGTTGTGTCCTAAGTTTGTACCTTTTCCGCGTACTAAACCAGGGGGTTGAAGACCCCAAATTGGCAATAATGACTTTTTGTTAAAATGTTTCTCGAAGGGGGTGGGGTGGTTCTTGCTACCCCCATAACTCCCTGTAGATCCACAGATCATCTACAGGCATGTAGTTTCATTGTAAATAGAGAGGGACAAACAGATCTTTATTTAACTGACGGAAAATCCCTACCCCTGCACTGTGGCGCGAATGTATGTACATATTTTAGTAAAATATAAATGAACAAGGCTAGTAGCAGACATGGTTCACAGTTTTACTGCACAGTGACATGGCTTTTGAAATTTGCATGAAAGCCTATACTTGTGCTAAAAAAGTTAGGTCACAAAGTTTTATATAGAGGAATAATTGTTTATTTTGTGTCATAAGGGATATAAAAACCCCAGCGAAATCCAAGGGTTACTTCGCCGATCAATGAAAAATTACCCCCATTTTCCCATATATCCCTACCTATAATGCAATCATTGTTTGAATATTTTATGCAGTATACGATTTGAATGTTATTTGCAAGCTTTTCAGGGGATAGGAAACACACAAACGAATCATATGAATTTCAGATTATTTGAATCGCGTATTTTATCTGGCATCATTCGTTAAGACAACCATACCCTATTATGCTGTTCAACGCAGTGATAAAGACTAGGGAATTTGACAGACAGGTAGACTCTATCAATCAACTTTTGGTGGTTTGGTCAAAAGAACTAGAGGATCCAATAAGGCGCACGAGAAACCAAAAAGTCGTAATTACGATAATAATAATAATAATAATAAGTTGTAGTACCCAGATGATAGGCATTATCACGACTGATAATAGATGTAATAATGAAATATAAAGTCATTATTACCAGATGATAAGTGGCAGTAACCGGTGTTATATAATGAGACTTCCTCTATAGTGAGATTCCCCCGGAAGACTGGCTCCCCCAAACTATCAATAGTGAGGCTTTCCTCCTACGTGCTTGGTCTGGATCCTATTATTAAATTTCCTTCGGAAGACTGACTATGACATTTAGTTCAAGTCATCTGTGGAACGCCAAAGTAACATACATTAAAATAATCGACGATATTTTTAATTATTTGAAGACATCATCAATTCAATTATTGCTTTCATTAATTGAGTTGATGCGCGTATCAATTTTACTATTGCGCATAATATACGCTTCAATTCAAGTGAAGAGAGCAATAATTCAATTAATGCACTCAATTATTGCTCTCATCAATTAAATTGATGCGCACATTAATTGAAGTAATACGCGCAGTATATGAATTATTGCTCTCTTCACTTGAAAAGTAGCGCGCATGAAATGAATGGATGATATCTTCATCTTCAATATTTGAGTTTTATGTAAATTTGGCGCTCCATAATTGAATGAGCTTAACAAGGATTTTTTTTTTTATTAAGATGTATCTTCAAAGGAATTAATTTCATATATCATCTATTATTCAAAATAAAAATTATTCCTCTTCATAAATGAAATGATTACTGATATCTTAATGTATAAATCAAATAAAGCAAATGATGTTTTTATCCCACGTTTTGTGTCTGCCTTATCAAGTAACCATACCTTCAATAATTTATTATGAAATATACTCTGTTGTCCAGATTTTCAGGGAGTATTGGTCTTAATTTGCCTATAAAATGGGAGACATGTAGCTAATTAGCCATATTTCCCTGTGGGTAATGCTGCTAGTTAGCCAGGTTTCCAGGGAGTGGGGCTGCTTTATAGCCAGGCGTTTGGAGGAAAATGGCTAGGGGGAGGTTACTCTTGTATCCTGTATACAAGGACACAATGTATGTGCAGATGGATACGTATATTATATTTTTGAAGGATACATGTATCAGCACCCCCATTGTTGTCCCATCTTACCCCCGGGGACCATGATTTGAACAAACTTGAATCTATTCTATGTCAAGAAGCTTTCATGTAAACTTTCACTTTTCTTGTCCAACCAATTAATTAAAAGAAAGTTTTATAAATGAAATACAGGTTTAGTTATCCTACTCATGAGTACATTGTATATACGTGTAAACTTAGAGTGCAAACTATTGAACCTAACAACTAGGGGGAAAATAGGACTATTTTCTTGCGTTTACACTAAACACATTAAAAAACCCTCCAGTTTAACCTAAATTTAAAGGAACTTTCATACGGTGATAGACGATTAATTAAATAGTGAACAGAAAATAACTTTTGAATTTTCAACATAGATCGTAAATACCCCTCTGGATTTTCGATCATCCTAAATTGCCAGGCATAAAGTGGGGGGGGGGGGGGGGGGGGGGGGGGGGGAGGACATACTGATGGGATCTACTCTATCATAAGCTAGAAACTTCATCCCACGTCCCCCCACCCATCCACCTACCAGGGCTTAGCCATCGACACAATGTAAGCATAAGGGCGGATACTTCAGACCCATTGTCTTTGAGGATTGGTCCACGTCCCCTCCCGTTTCCCCACCCCTCCCTCTTAAACTGAAACCTTGCATCACTCCTGATTGCGCGCCATGATAGAACATCAGATTTCTTGAATTAACTTATGATTATATAGATTGGTTATGTTGTGACAGTTACAATTATTGTTGTCCTTCGGATATCAAGAGTCATTGACAAGTATCGATTGTTCACACAACTGGGATTCATGATATCGAATCATCGACTGATATAGCATCGGGTTCATTTCCGGACAATTGAATTTAAAAGTGTGCGAGTATTTCAATAAACAAATGTAAATTATGGCGAAAAGGACTATTCCGGACACCAAAGTGAATGGTGGAATCCTCTCTATAAAGGGGAAAGACTGACCATATAGTGAGACTACCCATACCAGAATTACCGGTTAAAGTCATTATTACGATTTTTTTGAAGTCGTGATAAAGAGATAAAAAGTCTTAATAATACGAAATGAATAGTAACCAAATAAACGGTCATTATTATAATGATAATAGCGAAATGGAACGTCTTACAGTAATTATAACTTTAGATATGCAAATGTCTGAGAATAGCAATGCAAACCCAATTACACCCAAGTTTATTCAATAAACCAGTGGAGGGTTTAAGGTAAATCGTGGTATCTTGTTTAGAAAAATGTTCTCAACGATAAAAGAAGCAATAATTTCTTCCACTCCCGGAAAAATAAATGACAAAATCTTTTGATTTCTTGATTTACTTTATTGGGAGAACTTAATTTTTTTCAAAAACACTTAAAATTTGCGTTATTTTATTAATTTCACCTTATTAAAATGATAGAAAATAGTACAAATGACTAAATAGGAGACATATTTCAAGCCCTATAAAATCTGTAAAATCCAGAAGCTTCTGGGGGCTTTGCCCCCTGGGCCCCCATCAGGACCTCAATTCCTGGATCCGTGCCCTGTGAATTGCCTATTTAAGATTTATTAAAAGAGTAAAATATCAATCAACGAGTTAATTTATCTTATAAAGAAATTCCGGTTTAGTATACCTTTCCGCAAGTTTTGAAAAATGTTATCTTTACTTTCCCGCAAAAAGTGTTATGTTTCCGCAAATAGGTATACAGCTAGTATTGTACCAAAGCATTATGTTTCCGCAATGTACCTGTGGCGATAAGTTCAACTCATGTGATTATAAGATCTTATGTTTCTAAGACTAGGTTTCCGCCACTTTGGGCATCAACTCCAGATATTGAGAGAAAGCCAACAACGTCTTCTCATGCCCATTTTCAATTCTCAATTCTATTCCCCACACACAAATATATTTGTATTCACGGATTGATTGATTGATTCATTCATTTTATATTGTTTAACGTCCCTCTTGAAAATTTTTTCACTGATATGGAGACGTCATAGCTGGTGAAGGGCTGCAAAATTTAGGCATATATGCTCTCGGCGCTTACGGCATTTGAGCAGAGAGGGATCTTTATCGTGCTACACTTGCTGTGACACGGGACCTCCCCCATTTAGTCGCCTTTTACGACAAGCAAGAGGCACTGAGACCTATTTTAACCCGGATTCACGGACGTGTTGCCAAAACTCCCAACAACAACTTGCACCAATGCTTCTGACAGCACCAGCAACAGTAGCAAACGTGACAAAGAAAAACTTGGCAGTGCGTGTTCAGAATATGCGAAATGTCAAACACGAAGTTTCCCGAATTAATTTTTTAAGGACTGCAATTGCAACTTTTTATTACTTTTCATCTCGTTAGTACAACTATTTATTTCGTTACTATTACTTTTTGTCTCGACTTTCTGTTCCGTTATTACGACTTTTTAGCTCGTTATTACTTTTTTCTCCTTATTATAACTTTTCATATCGTTATATCAACTTTTATTTCGTAATTCCAACTATTAATCTCGTAATTATGACTTTTTATCTCGTTATAAAGACTTAGTAATTAGTGAATGAATTACGACTTTTTATCTCGTTATTACGAATTTTCATCCTTTCTTCACTAGATTTTCGTACTTGGGAGACACGCAAGTAGTAAAGTTTGTTTTTGAAACAACACTGCAGAGGAAAGTGTAGTTTGGCAAAAATACAAAAAAGAAAAGAAAAAAGAAAAAAATCAAGGGGCTAGAATATCCAGACCTCATGTGCCTGTATTTCTACTTATTAAAAAAAAACCAACCCCGTAGCAAATCCAATATGGCAACTGTGCAAATTATTAAAATGGAAATTCGTTAACGACATTACGCTTGCAGCTGCCAAAATAGTTTTATGTTATATCAAAAAGGCGCATCTCATACAGATTCACGACTTTTAAGTTATATATGTGTGCTTTATATTCATTTTCACTTTTAGAATTAATCCGACGGTTTTTTCGTTTCAAATCATAAGAATAACGATTATACCGAGCGAAGCTCGGACGGGCCGAAGGCCCGTCCGCGAAGCAAGGCTCTAAAGGTAACACGTATGTAAAAGAAAAAAGTCAAAATCAGCAAAAGAAAAAGAGATAATCTCTATATACGTTCACTGAAATTTTCGTGATCCATATGGGCGCCGCCATTTATTTTTTCATTACCTGCTTCAACAGTTATTCGTGTTTTATTTTGAATGCCAATAATAGAAGACTCTAACGTGCAATTCGTAATTTAAACACTCAGTTTGTTCAAAGTGAATAGTATAATTATCATTGTAACAGGTTTTAGCAAATAAATACATATAAAACCGTAATACGACTAAATAAATGAACGAGTTCATGAGTTTCTTTAAATAAGAATATACCAATCGGAACTCCTCGAATGTCTCGCGCACTCAACATAGATCTCGGATGTAATACGATGGCATCCATGAGCGAATTTGATGCATTGTCAATTGTGACGTCACAGCAATGCATCAAATTCGCTCATGGATGCCCAAACTTCCACCAGAGTTCGTTTGCTCACAAACCAAACTCTTCCACTTAGGCATTATGGGATAGCGATTTCTTCGGCCGCGTATACTGTGACGTCACTGTAGAATGACGAAAAAACATAACGTCAAACGTAAACAACTTTCAAAACAAGAACGTAAACATCAAGTTCATTACTTTACACAATAATTTGAACAGAGTCTCCCTACTTTTTAATGATCTTTTGATCATTTTATGTTTAAAATAAAATCCATACTTTTATATTAATGCTCTTAATATCAATATCTTCAAACTTTTAACTGCGAACTACTTCTTTAGTGTTATTTGTCTGCGTGATAATCGCGGACTCACAATATACAGATCTGTATATTGTGCTGCGTCACATAGGAGAGGTCTATTCGTAGGTGACGTAATGAGGCCTCGACGGGGAGTTTGCATGGATGCCATCGTATTACATCCGAGATCTATGTCGAGTGCGCGAGACATTCGAGGAGTTCCGATTGAAGAATATACGATAAAATTACGGTTACTTTTTTACCATTTTTAATTTATTGGTTAATTTTGTTTAGTTTTAACGGCCTTTTTCATTGCATACGGAATGTATTATTGTTGTTTATAATTGTTTGCTTTGAAAAAGAGAAAAAAGCCGAGGCTAAATGTGACGTCACAGTTTACGTCGCCTTGCGTTTTATTTCCCGCGTTCAATGAATAGGCGGATCATGTAAAACTGTTGTCCCCATATAAACCCCTTTAATATTGAGATGTTACTGGGTGTTTAGCGCAAGGAAATTTCATTAAAAATTTATGACTACCACTCGGGACACGGAGTTACGTACATGCTTCGCTCGGTCCAACGGTCACACCGTATACATATTACCGAGCGAAGCTCGGACGGGCCGAAGGCCCGTCCGCGAAGCAAGGCTCTAAAGGTAACACGTATGTAAAAGAAAAAAAAGTCAAAATCAGCAAAAGAAAAAGAGACAATCTCTATATACGTTCACTGAAATTTTCGTGATCCATATGGGCGCCGCCATTTATTTTTTTCATTACCTGCTTCAACAGTTATTCGTGTTTTATTTTGAATGCCAATAATAGAAGACTCTGACGTGCAATTCGTAATTTAAACACTCAGTTTGTTCAAAGTGAATAGTATAATTATCATTGTAACAGGTTTTAGCAAATAATTACATATAAAACCGTAATACGACTAAATAGATGAACGAGTTCATGAGTTTCTTTGAATAAGAATATACGATAAAATATTACGGTTACTTTTTTACCAATTTTAATTGATTGGTTAATTTTGTTTAGTTTTAACGGCCTTTTTCATTGCATACGGAATGTATTATTGTTGTTTATAATTGTTTGCTTTGAAAAAGAGAAAAAGGTCGAGGCTAAATGTGACGTCACAATGCAGTTTACGTCGCCTTGCGTTTTATTTCCCGCGTTCAATAAATAGGCGGATCCTGTAAAACTGTTGTCCCCATATAAACTTCTTTAATATTGAGATGTTACTGGGTGTTTAGCGCAACGAAAATTTCATTAAAAATATATATTTTTAAATGAATCATAATCTACCGTACTTAACGGAATTATGATTACCACTTGGGACAGTCTGATTAAAATCAGACCCCATACTCATTATCATATCGTTGGGTGTATATATGAGTATGGGGTCTGATTTTAATCAGACTGCACTTGGAACACTCCAATGACCATTACATGCTTCCCTCGGTTCAACGGTCACACCGTATACATATTATTGAGATGTTACTGGGTTTTTAGCGCAAGGAAAATTTCATTAAAAATATATATTTTTAAATGAATCATAACCTACCATACTTAACGGAATTATGATTACCACTTGGGACACTCCAATGACCATTACATGCTTCGCTCGGTCCAACGGTCACACCGTATACATATTAGCGAGCGAAGCTCGCGTCGCGAAGCAACGCGACGAGCTCGCTCCATATGATTACACATATGAGTCACGTGATTTGCTCTTCATCAGTTGAAAAAAGATGAGTGTCACCCATAATGCTTCCGAAAAATGTCGCCGTCACTGCGGTATACTTCATTGACAAACCCGTAATTAAAATAATTAGATTGTTTAGAAAGTAATATGATTACGGTGTGACTGTTGGGGCGAGCGCAGCATATCTGAGTACATTTTCAAAAAATTTATATTGAAAACAAGGAAAACTGATCTGGTTCACTGTCAATACGTAGGATTACTGTCTTGCTCTTCTCGCCAATGTAGGAACCAGTTTAGCGGGAAATGCAACGAGCGTGTTGTGACGTAGTCTGGTAGTTGTGACGTGACTGTTTACATTTCTTTAGACAATATTTTAAAAAGAAAAAGAAAGGGGGAAGAATATGATTGTCATCCTTTCCTTTCAAATAAGAAAGGTTTGTAATACTTCAAAGATTTTTTTTATTATTATTTTACGAATTGAACCATCCGACATTTTGTACGAGGGACTTCTGGGATTGGCGTCAAAAAAAAAATTCTTGTTAGAGGTTGAGATTTAGCTCGGATTATTTCCCGTGCTCTAGTCATTAGAGCTCGCAGTACGAGCCAGCGCTCCGCGCTGGCTCGCTGCGCTCGCTATCATAAACATTTTTAAATTCCAGACAAGCTTACTCATAGCTTCAAACATTTTGTTTTTGCTTGGTTCGAGAGAAGAAAAAACATTGCAGCTAATATGACGTCACAATTTGTGACTGTTTACATCAAGCGCGTTATATTTCCCGCGTTAAATGAAGAGGCGGATAAAGGCGTGTTGCAAGATGTTCATGGGCTTCGCTCGTCTCAACGGTCACACCGTACAACATATTATGATAAAAATATTCATAACTGTAAACGTCATTTAAAAAAAACACTCTCTATTCACAGTCACAAGGCATGTGAAAATCCACAACATCAAATACAATGTTCCTGACACGCCATCAACAGCCTTGACTCAGTTCCCCTCGTCCTTCAACGTTCGCTTCCACCTCAACCACGTGACACAAAAGCTGAATCTGACGAGAAATATTGAGATCCACTCAGGGATAGAGGGTTGTGATCACCAGACGGGAAAATGTCACTCAAGCAAAGAACAGGTAGATCTAGACAAGAATTGTGTACTGCCTGCCCCTCAATTAAACAATGCGATGCAGAAATTCTTTTCATGAATTAAAAGTGGTAGCAGGTTTAACGTAGCGCATTCTATTTGATATGGTTTGAGATTTCATTTGGGAAAAAAAATGATTTCACAAAGTGAATTCGAATTGTTCAAGTATGAAATGCAGATAAACATAATTACATGAATATATCAAAGTAATCTATTTTACTGTATTTTTGGAAGATGGTGTCGTTTTATCAAGATCTGAGCACCGGTGCATCTTTTCAAATCACCTGCTCCGAAATTTCATGTCAACGGTTCACTTTGGTGAGTACTTAAAAGCCTATGAAGTGGGTATTTAGGGGTATAGACACGATTTGAGCTGAAATTTTCAAATTTAATTTTTCCATTTTTAATGTTTTTAATTAACTATAGTATTTCTGGTGGTCAGCAAAAATTTTAATGTCAGTTATGGAGGTATGAGAGAGATACAGAGGTAACATTTTTGTGTCAGCGATTTTTTTCTACCCACTGGTACTGGTACCGGTACCCATTCGATTGGGAAAAATAGCGTCAAAATCGAACAAATTGGGAATTTTCTACACATGTTTCAGCATAATGATTTTAACTAAATGAAAAGAAAAAAAGAGAACAAAACAAGAACTATTCATCTCTTTACAAACTTTTTACGGTAATATTTGCTGTTGGATTGTTTTAGAATCGCTGTAGCTCTACAAAACATGCGCACTACCATGATCTGTACTTTCGATTTAATACCAGAAGTGAACATTTTAGTTAACTTGTATATCGTTTCAGACTACGTAAATTACGATGTCAGCGGTCTATTTTTCGGAAAGTAAGTTGGGAATTTTTAGTCTCAAAATTGGGGAAAATCAACAGTTTTTGGCATTGGGAATGGTACCGTTTATCGGTACCAGTTATATAAGGAAAAAAATCGCTGTGTGTTCTGTAAACAAATCTCGTGCCATGTTTTTGTTTACATAGGTTGAATATACTAGTAAAAAGATACGTTTAAAACAGATTATTTTCAATTTACAAGTTAATTCTGAACAAAATTAAATAGCTTATAGTGTTTGACACATCTCATTTTGTTTTAAACGTGCTATTTTCTATCAAGCTACCTACATGTATATGTAAACATTTAAAACATGGCACGAGCCTTGTTTACATAGCAAAGAATTGTGAGTGCTGTATTTCAAATGACATTAAAATTTTCGCATACCATTAGAATACCTTACTTAAGCATTGTAAACATTGAAAATGGGAAAATAAAATTTGAAAATTTTCAGTTCAAATCGTGCCCATACCCCTTCAAGTGTTTAAGTCTGATTTAACTCACCTGAGCCGAAGGCTCAAGTGAGCTTTTCTGATCGAAACTTTCAGTTGTCTGTCGTTGTCATTGTATACTTTTCACATTTTCATCTTCTCCTCCAGATCCACTCGACCAATTACAATCAAACTTTGTACACATCATTCATGGATGAAGGGGATTGAAGTTTATTCAAATGAAGGCCCTTGCCACCTTCAGAGGGGAGATAATCATGAAAATGCAAAAATAGGGTGGGGTCATTTAAAAATCTTCTTCTCAAGAACCACCTGGCCAGAAAAGTTCATATTTACATGAAATTTTAGATAGTGCAGATTCAAGTTTGTTCAAAGCATGGTATCCGGAGGTAGGTAGGGGATCAACGTTTTACATGTGAGTATATAGTGTATAGGGAAAATCTTTTTCTCAAAAACCACTGGGCCAGAAAATTTCAAATTTATATAACAGTTTGCTGACATAGTTTAGATTCAAATTTGTTCAAATCATGGCCCAGGGGGTAATGTGAGGTCACAATATGGGATCAAAGTTTTTCATGCCAATATATAGGGAAATTAAATCTTTGAAAATCTTCTTCTCAAGAATCACTGGTCAAGACAAGTTCAAATTTACGTTGCAGCCTCCTGACAGTATAGATTCAATTTTGTCGAAAACATGGTCCCCGGGGGAGGGGGAGGTTGGGGCCACAATATGGGATCAAAGTTTTGCGTGCAAATATATAGGAAAAGTCTTTAAATGTGGGTCAAGGTGATTTAGGTGAGCGATGTGGCCCATGAGCCTCTTGTTTAAATGTATTTATCTTGACAAGGGGAACAATAAATAAACATTGGATGACTTTGGATTTTTTATTTTAAAAAGCGCTTCATATTGTTTCAAGATTTTGAAATCTGTCTCCAAACTCAATTTGTACAAGATCAGAAGAATTGGATTTTATTTATGGTTGTAAAACGCTGTATAACACAGCTCTTTATTTTACCATCTAATATGATAAAGGTATGATAATTGCTTTTTCGTGTACTATGTTTAGCTAGGTACGTTTATATCTGAAAACTCCATGTATTCCATGGAGCCTGTGAAGAGATCGAACAAATACAAAATAAAGAAGTTACCCAGAGCACACCAGCTGAAGACAGACTACTACAAACCAGGTACAAACTGTCTATAGATCATCTGAAAGATTTACTGCACGAATGTCAGGGAAAGTGTAATCTTTGCGGCTTAGTAGAAGTGTACAAACCCTCCTACTCCTCCCATGTTCCAGAACAAATTCTCGGGGGTGGGGGGGAGGGGTCAGATATGGATCAACAAAAGGCAAGCAAATAATCAATGTAAAATATAAAAGACAAATTCCTCCCCAAACTGCATGCACAGTAAAACACGGTCACGGCGAACACCAAATGATTTTTATTCCTTATAGTTTAAAAAGATATTATAGTATTATGAACTCTTTGCATATAGAGAATTATGTTTATAACGAATCAAAATTGTTTGACCGCAGCACTCCCGCTATAAGCGTGTTTTACTGTAATTCACCACATATACCGTTACGGTGATTTTTTAAAAAAAATTGTGATGGATATGAAAAACCCTCGTTATACAAGATGAGATATGTAATTAATTTTTTTCCAAAAGTGAAATAAATATACTTAAAAACTCGAAAAATGTTCTGCTATTTTGGGAACTGTAAGATGACATTGCCAATGGCAACCATATAAGGCACTGTGCACCATGTCAATTACCAGATTTTGACAAACTCTCAGAGAAATCTATTGATATTGATAATTTTGACAAAAGGAAGTGGAACTGAAAACCTAACATGAATAGCTTTCTGCTTGGTTTTCTCAATAGAAATACACTTAAAAATAATTTAACTATTCATAGGTTAAACACGTCCATCAAACAACTATCCATGTTGAATATTATTTGAACACACCCACTAAACCATGAGACGTTGTGACCGAGGTTGTATTTCAACAAGTATTAGTCAAATATTCTGTGAAGGCTGCTGATGTGTTGATCATGAGTTCGAACCAAGAAGAAAAGATTTTATTTATCATTTGAGTGTGATTTTATATTGAAATTGCAATTTTTCACCCCATAAGGTAATGATTAAAGTTTCCAATCTCAATATATTATTATATCCTAGAGAATCCATAAATCGTCCACCTAAGCAAATTAGCATCATAGCAAATTAACAAACTAACATTTTCATCAACTTTAGTAACTAAGTACCTGTCATGCGTAAAACATAGAAGTTAATTCTCTATCACGTGCATGTATGTGTAGCTTTCTTGGACTGTGTATTCAAGGGTGATGATAAAATCCGTCAACATCAAACTAAATACTTGAAATATTTTTTTAAAATATAGCATACCACAACCACCTCACCTTTTTCATCAGCAAAAATTATGTAGGCTCTAAGTCCGTTTATATTGGTGCGTGTTAATTGAACACATGAATTATGTTCAATTTATTTATATTTGCATTTATTTTCTTATGTTTTCATCACTGTATAAATGTCACAAATTTGTTGCTTTTCTATGTTCATAGTTTGGAAGTTGTAATACGGTTTCGTGGAAGTTATTGTACAGCTAAGCTCCGCCCCTAGGAATTATTGTACGTCGGAATTCTGCCAAAAGTTTTCTGTCTTTGGGATCCAGATCTTGAGTTTTACTCGCATTATTTCTGATTTTATTATGTTCTGTGCAGGGTTGGAATGTTTTCAACCTTATTATCTATATATGCCACGCAGTAATGCCTTGTAAATTGTGGCGAAAAGGAAGGGGGGGGGGGCTCTCAATCCGCCACTCGCACATCAAAAGGTTCTGTATTACAATGATAATGATTCTCAGCTGCAAAAAGCATGTGTTGTATGTAAGCAAGAGTCTGCGAAATACTTACTGTGCCCAATTCCCCATCCGCGCTTTTTTCCATTATTCTTTACCATGCATATGAAATCACGTAATGACTCATCCAAATCACTTTGAAACTCTAAAAAGTTAGTGTCTCCGATCTTTATGTTGAATGTAGCGATTTGAACTTTGTCAATCCCTGACTTATGACATCACATCGCGTGCAATTTTGCATTGATAGTATGAATTTCATATTCATGACACAAGACATTTACAGTACTTTATTTCTGCTGCGCGACTCGACTGCCACGCCCCTCTGTACATTCCATACAAACGAAAGAAAGGAAGTGTAAATATAACTTATTTCGATTCTTAATTCATAATTGTCACAATCAAACTATAACAGGGCATATATACTTATACCTATGTGTATCGAATGTACCCGATAAGTTAACACGGGGTAACCTAAACCGTAACAATTAAAGAGATGTATATAATTCAAACAGAAAATAATTGGTGTCAGTATTCCTTGTAGATGACATTGATTTCGTCCCAACTAGAGGCAGACATAAACGTGCAACGGGTCGATACAACGTGGAACTCCTGGTAGTGACAGACTCCTCCGTATATAAATAGTATGTACAGTGTACAGTGACAGACTACTCTGTATATAAATAGTATGTACAGTGTACAGTGACAGACTACTCTGTATATAAATAGTATGTACAGTGACAGACTACTCTGTATATAAATAGTATGTACAGTGTACAGTGACGGACTACTCTGTATATAAATAGTATGTACAATGTACAGTGACAGACTACTCTGTATATAAATAGTGTGTACAGTGACAGACTACTCTGTATATAAATAGTATGTACAGTGTACAGTGACAAACTACTCTGTATATAAATAGTATGTACAGTGTACAGTGACAAACTACTCTGTATATAAATAGTATGTACAATGTACAGTGACAGACTACTCTGTATATAAATAGTATGTACAGTGTACAGTGACAAACTACACTGTATATAAATAGTGTGTACAGTGTACAGTGACAGACTACTCTGTATATAAATAGTATGTACAGTGTACAGTGACATACTACTCTGTATATAAATAGTATGTACAATGTACAGTGACAGACTACTCTGTATATAAATAGTATGTACAGTGACAGACTACTCTGTATATAAATAGTAGGTACAGTGTACAGTGACAAACTAATCTGTATATAAAGAGTATGTACAGTGTACAGTGACAGACTACTCTGTATATAAATAGTATGTACAGTGTACAGTGACATACTACTCTGTATATAAATAGTATGTACAGTGTACAGTGACAGACTACTCTGTATATAAATAGTATGTACAATGTACAGTGACAGACTACTCTGTATATAAATAGTATGTACAGTGACAGACTACTCTGTATATAAATAGTATGTACAGTGTACAGTGACAGACTACTCTGTATATAAATAGTATGTACAGTGACAGACTACTCTGTATATAAATAGTATGTACAGTGTACAGTGACAGACTACACTGTATATAAATAGTATGTACAGTGACAGACTACTCTGTATATAAATAGTATGTACAGTGACAGACTACTCTGTATATAAATAGTGTGTACAATGTACAGTGACAGACTACTCTGTATATAAATAGTATGTACAGTGACAGACTACTCTGTATATAAATAGTATGTACAGTGTACAGTGACATACTACTCTGTATATAAATAGTATGTACAATGTACAGTGACAGACTACTCTGTATATAAATAGTGTGTACAGTGACAAACTACTCTGTATATAAATAGTATGTACAGTGTACAGTGACAGACTACTCTGTATATAAATAGTATGTACAGTGTACAGTGACAAACTACTCTGTATATAAATAGTATGTACAGTGACGGACTACTCTGTATATAAATAGTATGTACAGTGACAGACTACACTGTATATAAATAGTATGTACAGTGACAGACTACTCTGTATATAAATAGTATGTACAGTGTACAGTGACATACTACTCTGTATATAAATAGTATGTACAGTGTACAGTGACAGACTACTCTGTATATAAATAGTGTGTACAATGTACAGTGACAGACTACTCTGTATATAAATAGTATGTACAGTGACAGACTACTCTGTATATAAAGAGTATGTACAATGTACAGTGACAAACTACACTGTATATAAATAGTATATACAGTGACAGACTACTCTGTATATAAATAGTATGTCCAGTGTACAGTGACATACTACTCTGTATATAAATAGTGTGTACAATGTACAGTGACAGACTACTCTGTATATAAATAGTATGTACAGTGACAGACTACTCTGTATATAAAGAGTATGCACAGTGTACAGTGACAAACTACACTGTATATAAATAGTATGTACAGTGACAGACTACTCCATTGATCATTAGTGTCAATCTGATTAAAACCAGATCCTGAGATCCGCTCACTTAGATCGCTACAGTGTAGTTTTAATCAGATTGCATTAGTGTGTACTTTTGTGATTTTTTCTATTTATTAAAGTTGTTTCAGAAATGACTTTAAGAAAATTACAGTATTAATGAATCTTTATTTTTCATACTTTGATTTGGGATAAAGAAATTTATGGATGTTTTCTATACAATTTTACAGCTGGCAAAACTTTCTTGGATCTACTGCTAGTGAAAGCGAAGTGGAAAACTACTTGAAGACGTTTACTGCATTCACTGTTAATGGGGTAGGGATTTCAATCAATGTCGGATTGTTGTACAATGCAGTTCTAAGACAGAGTGGCAAATCTTGGTGTACCGTACTATATATACGCGTCTCCATTATTAATGTGATGTTTTTATTTTTAAAAACGTCGCATGATGAGAGTAATTATAGATGTGCACCAAAGACTATGTATATTATATATTTCAGATGGACGTTCGGTATCGGAGTATAAATGCAGCATCTTATGAAATCAGGATTGTTTACGTGGGGGTTTACATAGCAAAGGTATAAAGAGTACCACTAGTGTAATCTAATTTTAGATCTATAAAATAAAAGAGCCAAAAAAGTCAATTACAAAAAAAGGTTTAATGCAATTAACATACCTAAAAGTTCAGACCCTGGAAATTAATGTATTAATTAATGACTAGTAAAATTACTAGTAAATTAATTACCTGGGTAAGATTTGTGGAGGTATCTTAATTATTAAGACTACAAATCTTACCCAGGTAATTAATTTACTATGAAGTCCAATCCTTTTCATTGAGATATTTCAACAAATCCATCCCTGTTCATTTACATATCAACAAATCCGTCCCTGTTAACATATGACAACAAATCCGTCCCTAGTAATTAGCATATTAACAAATCCGTCCCTGTTAATTTACATATGCCAACAAATCCATCCTGCATTAATTTACATATCAACCGTCCCTGGTAATGAATTAACATATTGAGAAACCCGTCCCTGTTAATGAACATATGCCAACAAATCCACTCCTGGTAATTAGCATATAAACAAATCCGTCCCTGTTAATTTACATATGCCAACAAATCCGTCCCTGTTAATTTATGTATGCCAAAACATTTGTCCATGGTAATTAATATATCAAGAAATCCGTCCCTGGTAATGAATTAACATATCAAGAAATCCGTCCCTGGTAATGGATTAACATATCAAGAAATCCGTCCCTGCATTAATTTACATATCAACAAATCCAATTTCGGTAATTAACATACCAACAAATCCAACCTTCAGGTAACTGATGTACATATACAAACAAAACTGCTTATGCTAATTGATGTACTAACAAATCTGACCATGATATGTTACATCCAGACTTAGATGGCATATACATGTATAGCGCTACTTATTTTTGACATTGTAGAACTCTTCACAATCACCATGGTCATCCAATTATGTCCAGTCTGACAGAAGACTGGACGCGGACCAGGCCCTTAATGCCTTCAGTAACTGGGTAGACACCAACAAGAATATACTACCTAAACACGACCACGCCATGGCTTTTACAGAGTAAGAATTACGTGAGCTAATTCGGCTGGCCACATAGATTGTTAGATATTTGGAATATACTGTGTTACAAAGGCGTACAAAATTGTGGGTTTTAAAATTTGGGAATGAAGCATGAAATGTATTCAACGTTTAAGCTAAATCTGCATGAGCGGAAGTTGTAATCCTGGTTATATTATTGAGAGTATAATCTTTAGTATTATTTAGAGTGTCTACTTGAAGCATCTAAAGAATTTAAACTATGCAGACAAACATTACTAGAAAACCAATAGTTACGATTTTCAGCATTGAAATACATAAGCTTTGCAACTTTAATTGAACATTACCATAATGATGTTAGTTATAGAAAATGGACACTATGCAGCAGCAGCATATATACATGTACTTTTTATTTATTTACAGGCACAACCTCATAAAAGGTTTAGGTACCCTCAACAATGATATAGCAGGTATGGATTTCAAAAATTACTTTACTTGATGGGTTGTGAACATTCTATAAGAATGATACTGATACACAGTAGTATTGTTTGTACAATTTTAGTTCACATGATTTATTTAGGTGACTCTCACCGGAATTGCTCAGGTGACCCATTGCGATTGGTAGCCGTCCATCGTGGTCTGTCAACAATTTGAATATATATTATTAATTTTTTCCTGAAAGTATATGGCCAAGTTTCTCCCAATGTGAGGTGGAACATCTTTGGCTGAACTTCAAACAATGAAACGGAGTACGTAGTAATGATAAGACGAGAAACTTTTACCAAACATTTTGAAATTTGTTACCCCTTGGTGCTAGTGTTGGGTCTTATGGTAAGAACTATTACATGTATAGTGAAAATGCATCATTTCTTTAAGAATCTTCAATATTCTCTGAAAGTACTTGGCCAAATTTGGTATGGAATATCTTTGAGGTAAGGGAACTAAATTTTTGAATTTAGTGGTCATTCTTGATGCATGCACTCCTGGGTCTTGACAGGTGGTGTTAAAACCTTAAAAATAATGCAGTATTTACAAATCTATACTCATGGACATTAATCTAGTAGACAGACTTTGTGTATAATTATGATGATTAAGGATACCTCTGCCAAAATTGTGAAATTCATGGTCCCGCCTGATTTCTTTTGCTAGGACAGGGTTTTATGGTTTATATAGTGAAAATGCATTGTTTCATTATTCCTGCACAGCTTGAAGATAAACTATATATGGTTGGTTATCTTAGGAGAATGGACCCTTTTACCACAAGTGCGATATTTACAACATCTGAGCTGGGGGCCAGGCTTTAGGGTGGGGCCCAGATTGGGTATCTCTAAGAGACTTGATAATACATTTGATATTTAAATAGCGTTTTCATCAGTGGTGTTTCTTGCGAAGAAATATTCATGTAGACATGGTCATAAAAAACATGTGCCTATTCGCTAAAATTGTGAATTTTCTATCCCTGAGCTCGAGTCAGGGGTTCAGGCTTTAAAGCAGGACCCAAATGGATCTATAATTTTGTTTGTTTGTTTGACATCCCGTTGAGAGTTTTTCACTCATATTGAGATGTCACCAACTGTAGGTGAAGTACCACAAATTTAGACCTATACTTAGCGCTTACAACCATTGCACTGAGGGTTCTTATTAAAACATGTCAACGCCTGCCGGAATACAGGACAACAGTTTTAAGGTCATATCCGAAAGACCCATGAATGCCGATCGTTTGGCGAAGGATCAGTCACTACCTAGTAAATACATCTTAGGTTGGATGCAGTCATGACACAAGAGGGACTCGAACTCAAGACCTTCTGGTTTGTGAAATTGCATGAAAGGTGAAGATAACGAACAGTGATCAATCTCATAACTCCTATTAGCCTTAATCTTTAAAAAAAAATGAAAATTGTTGTTTTATTTCTGTGCAGTGTGAAGAAATGTATACATGGCTATGTCCTCCTCGAAACTTGTGAAATTTTCTACACCCGTGACAGAGTTTAAGGCTCTATGGTATATTTAGATAGGTAGACTCTACACCAGTGACAGTTTAAGGCTCTATAGTAGATTTAAATAGGTAGAAACTTGGGAAATTCTCTACACCCGTGACAGAGTTTAAGGCTCTATAGTAGATTTAAATATAATGTTGGTAGAAACTTGTGAAATTCTCTACACCCGTGACAGAGTTTAAGGCTCTATAGTAGATTTAAATAGGTAGAAACTTGTGAAATTCTCTACACCCGTGACAGAGTTTAAGACTCTATAGTAGATTTAAATACAATGTAGGTAGAAACTTGTGAAATTCTCTACACCCGTGACAGAGTTTAAGGCTCTATGGCCTATAGGTAAATGATGATGATACATTTTGTTTGTAGTAAAAATCATCCCCCTTACTTCTGTGCGTTAGACGTAAAATACCATGTGATTGATTGTATATTGCTTAACATCCCTCTTGAGAATTTTTCACTCACACGGGGATGTCACCAATGCCAATGAAATTTTTTCGGCCTTTGCTCGATACTTACGGTCTTTGAGCAGGGAGGGATCTTTATCGTGTCACACCTGCTGTGACATGCCCCGGTACTCGGTTTTTGTGGTCTCATATTTGTATATTTATAAAGAACACAAAGACTTCTACCAAACTTGTGGAATTCATCCCCAACATGTTTCTGCAATAATGAAATCGAATCAATTGAACATCTATTTGCTGAGTGTTATTTAGTAAAGGAGATTTGGAGTGATATTGAAGAGTGGCTTTTATACAAGTTTACTCTTTAGAATATCCTTATCTTTTGACACAACAACAATATTATTTGGTAAATATAAGAACAAGAATGCTTATAAAATACAAAATTTGATAATTTGAAAATTAAGAATTATATATTTTCAAGTAAGTACAAAAGCCACCCTGTGCTAAATACAAGGGCTCTAAAAGCAATTATTGAAGAAAGAATAATGATTGAATTTTTTTATTGTTAAAACAATGTAAACATACAGAGTTTAAAAACAACTGGCAATATATATGTGATATGTTATAATATATGTATTCATTAATATTTTTATTAGGAAACTATTTTGCTTACTACCCCCCCCCCCTCCCCCCATCAACATGTGTCCCATTTATATTATTATGATGTATTTTTTCATTTATTTAACTTTCTCTCCTCTCTTCTTTAATTTCTTCTTATATTTAAAACGACTTTCACATTAACGCGTGTACATATCTTCTATGTGTGTGTTGGTGTATATATGTATGTATATATATATATATACATGTATGTATATTTATCACGCCTCAGACAAAATTGTTGAAATCTGATTGGTCAGATCTTGGTCACATGACGCCGTGAAAAAAACCGTATCATGCGAGTAAAATCCGTATTGGACGAGTAATTTTATTTATCGTCGGGTTCGACTTGCAGCCGTTTCAAAAGGAAAGACATTTGACTAAGTTGTATGATATAGACCCCCACATATACAGTTAGAGGTCTTCGACGTGATAAATTCGTTACACAGTCAGTTAGTGACCTGATACGGAAAAATACATGGTGTGAAAAGAAAACCCGTATCGGGCGAGGCTTCGCCTCGCCCGATACGGGTTTTCTTTTCACACCATGTAATTTTCCGTATCAGGTCACTAACTAACTGTGTAACTAATAGTATGGAGATGTGTACAGATATGTATATGTATGTAGATGAATATGTAATTTATTAATTTGATATAAAATGTGATAGTTGAATATAAATAGTACTAAAAAAAATTGTGTAATTCATTATCCCTGGACTAAGTTACTTTTGCTTCAGGAAGTAGCTGTCATAAATTCAAACTACAGTACGTTATCAAAAATACTTTTAACTCTTGCACATTTAAAAGAACTGAATCTGGGAAGCTTTGAAGAATTGTTTCATGTAACTCAGGTTATTATATAGGGACTCTTGTTTTATTGAAGGATATGCTTTCCAAGGACTGATATGCAAATCAAGAAGCCAGTCAATTGTAGAGGAAAATTTTAACTTCATATCCCATACGGTCGCAGCACATGAATTGGGACACAGGTGAGAAATAAATGGGATACAGGTGAGAAATAAATGGGATAAGGTGAGAAATAACTTGCTCACAGGTGAGAAATGCTATGTTCTTCTAGATATTCATTACATCTTGTAGACGGGAAAAATGATATGCCAGCTAGTATATATGATGTAAAGCTACAGGTGCTTGAGGTTACAAAAAAAAAACCAATCTAGGACATGATGTAGACGATTGTCAATTCTTGTTATCTCGAACTCGATGTGACCAAGAAAAACTCTGAGGATTCGAGATACTGGTATTGAGGGTAAAATACCTAAGTGGTTGAGACTTCCAAATCACTTCGACATATCCATGGTATTTTTAAAAAGTATTGGTGTTTGAGATACCGAAGTTCAATTGTATGTGTGTGAACCGCCGTGGTGGTCTAGAGGTAGAGTGTTCGCCCTGTATGCGGAAGGCCGGTGTTCAAATCCCGGCCGCGACAGACCCAAGTCGTTATAACAGATAATGACAGTTCCATCACCAAATGCTCGGCATCAGGTGTGAATGTCACGGGTGCTCGGAGATGACCTTGAAAACGGGTGTCCGGTGTCACAGTAGGTGTGGCACACTAAAGAACCCTCACTGTTCAATCGTCATAGGCGCCGAGCATAAGCCTAGACTTGAAGCCCTTCGCCGGTATTAGTGACGTCTCCATATGAGTGAAAAATTCTCGAGAGGGACATTAAACAATATACAATCAATCTACTGTATGTGATTCTTTAAACTTCAAGCATCTCTAAATGAAGCTGATAGATTACAATGTAATGTTATCAAGATTCAGCCCAGCTGTTTTCTATTTGGACGAATGTATAGACATAGTTGCAGTACATATGTAGTTGTCATTCCAAATACTGGAGCCAAACCATATCTCAGTATAGGTGTCAATCCAAATATCACAACCGAGCTGTATCTCTTGTGGTGTTGGACTATACACACACATTGCTAATTATTTACCGTGTCTTGTTTTCTCAGTCTGGGGGCCAAACACGACGGCACTGAAAACAGCTGTAACCTGAGAGACTATTACATCATGGAGGCGGTTAGTACCGCTGTCAGTGGAGGCAAGACTACACACCCCTGGCTGTTTTCTACTTGCTCCGTGCAGGAAATTAATGCCCTTCTAACCAGTATAGATTCGTAAGTGAATAAACATCAATGAATATAACGATGAATAAATAACATGTTCAAATAACGGTATAGATATATATAATTTATTCATCTATGATGATGGAAAGGTACGTAAGGAGAAACAGTACATAAAAGAGTTTGACATTATTATCATATAGAACAGCTAGTACATAAAAGAGTTTGATATCATTATATACAACAGATCATAAAAGAGTTGGATATGATTTAATATCATATCCAACAGTTCATAAAAGAGTATGATATCAATATCATATACAACAGTTCATAAAAGTATTTGATATTAATATCATACAGCAGTACCTAAATATGGAACGCCAAATTAACATAAACTCAATAATTTAAGATATCTTCAATAATTTTAAGATATCATCAATCTAATTATTGTGCGCTATAATTGAATAGATGCGAAGACTGAGTAGAGGTTTAACGGTTTATTCTAGAATTTCACTGTAAAAGGCTGTGAAAAACAACACGGCCAATTACGAACTATTCAGAGCACATCTACACACATATGATATTTAATTTAAATAAATATATATTTAAAAGTTCTTTTGCTCAAACATATCATTCTTACTTATGAATGAATAGGCTTCAATTGATAAATATATGCAATTACATGTATAATTCAATATATAATCAAATACACTATAATTACATATAGCATAGACTTTAAAGCAAGACAATATTACTATACTGGCGGAAAAAAGAAACAGTGCATTATTTAATATGTGAAAAAATACTAAAAAATAACATCGTAAAAATTTTATTTTTTGTAATACTGTTTGTTTACAAATGTATTCATTACAACATATCATAACCCATTAATGTTAACGTCGAATAACGTCAATTTCAGCACACTCGAAAGACACTGGTATTCGAACTTGAATGAACAAAGTTAATAACGCGTGTGACCACCATTTGCATTCACACATGCTTGACAACTGCGCCTCACTGATGCCACTAAAGTGTTCAGAAATGCTTGAGGGATGTTGTTCCAGATGTTGGTTAGAGCCTGGCCTAAATCAGCCAATATCACTGGCTGATTTGGTAAACGGTGTAGACGTCGTTCCATTTCATCCCAGACGTGCTTGATCGGCAATAAATCAGGGGAAACAGCTGGCCATGGCTAGACATCGACATTCTTGGTGAACAAAAAAATCCCTGACTACACGTGCAACATGTGGCCTTGCATTGTCTTGCTGCAGAGTGATGTGATTTTGCTGTCTCTGTATGAAGGGTATCACATGGCGCTGAATAATTTCGTCTCGATAACGTATGCCGGTGAGATTTCCAATGATAATTTGTAGAGGGGTCCTTCCACGTGCTGTTATTCCACCCCACACC
The DNA here is from genome assembly GCF_947568905.1 of Ostrea edulis. Classification (NCBI taxonomy): domain Eukaryota; kingdom Metazoa; phylum Mollusca; class Bivalvia; order Ostreida; family Ostreidae; genus Ostrea; species Ostrea edulis. The sequence continues at coordinate 83,889,483 of NC_079165.1, read as the reverse complement.
ATAACGCTACCTCCACCGAATTGTCGACGTTGCACAACACAAGCGTCCTGGTACCCCCCCAATGCGACGATACACTCTACAAAGGCTGTCACTGCTATCCAAATGAAATCTGGATTCATCAGTGAACAGAATATTGGTCCAGTCCTGTATTCTGAATCGCAGATGTCGTCTGCACCACGCTAGTCTAGCGATACGATGACGTTGAAGCAGTATTGGGCTCACCGCTGGACTTCTTGGTCTGATGTTGTGCTCGCGCAGACGAGTATGCACAGTTCTTGGACTGATTGGTTGAAGTCAGGAATGCTACGAGCAGTCAAACTTGCTGTCTGGAAACGATTTCTCAGGTGCACAAGTTTAATGAGGTTGTCCTGTCGACGCGATGTCAAACGAGGACGTCCAGATCGTGGTCGATCCCGAATGTTACCAGATTGTTGGAAACGTCTCCATAATGACTGGATGGTGTTCGGATGAACTCCAAAGTGTCTTGCTACGATATTTTGTACCATTCCAGCTTGAAGCATCCCAACAGCACGATTACGTTGGTTTTCGCTGAGTCGTGGCTTGGCAGAAGGGTAAAATTTTGTCAAAACTAAAGTGCTTTCCTTAACGAATAGTGTCCAAACAAAGCTTTTACACTTCTTACTCTAAACAGTATTGGCCAGTAAAACTCGTGCGTACGAACACTTCATTAAACAACATGTGTTCACTAACCATGAAAAAGTCCGTGCATCTGAGTTGGGCACTATCCGATATTGTTAAAAAACACCACCTTTATCGATTTTTTTTTTTATAGATTTTATAAATATAAACATTAAATATAGAAAAATTATACTAAATTTTATAATGCACAGTTTCTTTTTTCCACTAGTATATATACACAGCGCGCCAAATGTCTTGTATGTAAACAATGTGTTTCAAGCTTGAAAAATTCTATACAGAAATTGAACACTTGAGCAAAACCCCACAAATAAACTATGTAGACAATTAACTTTAAAATATATATAATATAAAGAAAAAACTTACACGGTAGATGCCCAAACATAGCAAAACTTGAGTAAAAGTAAACACTAAAATGGATTTTCCAAATTCTGTGCTAGAGAAGTGTTGAAAACATACTAAAAACAAAAATCGTAAATGTGTGACAAATTCCGGATAAGAGGATATTAAAATTTCGGGAAAATATGAAACAGTACAGAAGACATCTCCATGATTATATAGTTACTCTCTCTAGAAGAATTATTGCGAGCATCAATTGAATTATCATCATTAATTCAATTGAAAAGAGCAATAATTCAATTACTCTGAGCATTATCTGAATGGATGTGTGCATTAAATGAAGTAATGCTCTTTTCAATTTAAGTGTATAGAATGTGCATCAATTCAGTTTTTGATAATCGTGAATTCATTTGAAGCAAGCAACAATTCAGTCATAGCGATCATCAATTCAATTAATGTGCACAATAATTCAGAATTGATTCAGAAGATGTTATTAATTATTTGAAGAGATCGATCTTTAATTGAATTGTTGCTTGCATCAAATGAATTAATGATATCTTCAAATGATTAAAGATATCTTCAATTATTTGAGTTTATATTAATTTGGCTCACCTTTGAAATAAAGAGTTTGATATCATACCATATCTTTTCATAAGAATTTATCTATATGGCTATAATTTTGGTCAGATAAATGATATGAATTGTACAACAAAATCACTGTAATTTTTACTACAGCTATGCTTTACTTTTACAAACAGAAGTAATAACTGTCTGAAGAGAATTGACTACACCGGGACAGGGGGTAGTCTGGCAAGTTATATTAGCAGGCAGATAGGGCAGCAATTCTCCGTCCATGATCAATGTGTGTACGCCATGAAGAGTCCAAATTCATACGCTTGTTTAGTAAGAATTTATCACCTCATGTGAAAGTGAAATCCATTCCTTGAAAACTTATTTCTCAAAATCCCATCTATTGATTCCCTGGTGCAGTACAAATGTATAACATGGAGATGTGTATTTTTGATGCGCGGTATACAGGGAGATATATTCGCCCCTATTTTATTTTCGTCCCTTTCACCATCGTTGTCAGTGGGTGAATTTAAGACGGGGCAAAACTTTTTTCTCTCCTATCTTTCTTTGAATATAACTATGTTTGGTCAAATTTTAAACAGGGCGACACCATCTGCAAAATTAAAAAGCAAAAATAACACGAGTCGAAATGTGTATCATTGATAACTGTCTGATATAATATAACATTGTATTATGTATCACTACAGTAATAGTGAACTTTTGTATGATGTAACTATTTATATGTCATGCGTAATCTGAATTCAAATTCATTTTTCTAGACTAGTTTGTAATAATTATAACATGAAAAATGCAAGCAGTTTTAAAATATTTTACTGTGAGTGTCAAGATTAGCAATTCATTCCTTATAAGCAAGGTTATTAATTTATAAAAGGAAGTTAAACTCATTTTTATATACAGGGACATTCACACTCGCAAAAATTTAAGATTAATATCTTATACAGCATACACCTTTCATTTTGCTGAGAATATAGTAGTATATCTAGTCTCAATGATTTAAATGCTGTTTTACACTCCACAGAACAATTTTAATGGCGATTTTTCATCCATCTGCACTGGTCTGTGGTGTTTCAACCCCGATACTGGCAACTCTTGTGACCTGGTCGTGCCACTAGATTATACAACATGTGGCTCAAGGAAAGTATGTATAAACTTTATTTAGTTCACCTGAATCATTCATGTGACCTATTGCTATTCATGTCCACCTGTCATTGTGCATCTTCCATCAATGGAAGTTAATTTGAATATTTTTAACATTGTCAAATTTTCTCAAAATTGCAGTGGAACATCTTTTGGACTAGGGGAACAAAGGATTTTGTGGTCTCTGTCCTGTCCTTTTTGGACACCTCTAAAGATAATACAATCTCATTCCTGAGCATTTGGCATAACATTTACTTGTTGTATTATTATATATGACATATATATTATGGCTTAATTCATGATCCCTCACTCATTGGATCAGACTTGGTTCAGGCTCTAGGGCAGGATTATACACGTTAATGTTTTGAATATCTTCTCTTTATTCCTGAACATTAAAGAAACTAACAATAGGTGCATCATTGAGTTAATTATAGCAAAAAGGCCTAAACCAAACTAGTGAAATTCATGACCCAAGGGTAGGGCTATTGTGGATTGACGGGAGTGAAAATACATGAAATGTTTCATGTTTAAGCATCTCAATATAGATCTATTGAGCATGGAGACCTACCTCTATTAGAATTGTGAAATTCATGGGTCATGGTGGAGGTAATCAGAGATCCGAATGCAGGTCTTGGGAATGATGAAAGAAACTGCAGTAGCAATTTCAGACTGTACAAATTGTCTTTATTCTTCAATGTGAAGCACTAGAACTGAGTGTGAAGTAATAATATGTATGTAGGGCTTTATATCAAAGTTGTGCATTTTTTTTTTACCCCTGGCCAGTTTAGTGGTTCCAGCTCCAGGATGTGGCTTAATGAGCTCATATGCTGAACTTTACTTCTGAACATATAGCTTATACTTCTCATGACTCATGTCAAGGTCATCATAAAAAATTAGTCTCAGGATTTTTAAAATATACTATCTGATGATCTGCTATATTTCTATTGATATCTACAGATAAAATGATTATATGATTTAAAGTATTTGTCTGAACCACAGCTTAATCAATAATCAAATAATTAGTAGCTTATATTTGGTACAAATATTTGCTCATGACCTGAGACTCAGAAGACATTCTTTTTGATGATAAGGACATTCAATAGAGTTTTAAAGATGCATGTTTGTACTTCTTCATTGTGGGATACCTGTGAGGTGACTGTTAAGTCCTATGTACCTCTTGTTAGTGTTGTATAGTAGTAATCCTCCTTAGTTGCATAAATTAATATTAATTTGTACATGTATAGCATATTTTAATTCAAGTAGCACTTACATTTGAATTAGGAAACAGAAATATCAAGATAAAATCTCTAACTAATCAGTGAAACAGTAAGTATACCCTAGGCATCACTTCTGATCCTCAATACAGCCGGTAATCATGAAATCAATCAGAGATGCAGATTGTTTCTACGTCCCGGTCCTGAGTACATTTTATGAAGATTTGAAATTATAATTACTTCATACTTGCAGACTTAAAAGTCACTCACTTTTCTGAAACATAATGATCAATATCAATATTTTTAAGTGGTGCCATGACGGAATTTGCGAGTCGGACGCTGCAGCTCCAAATAATCCAGGTAAATTTTAAATTGCTCTAACCAGAACTGTTTCAGTTTCAGTTTCTTTATTTCCGTGAGCCATATGGCTCATTGGATTTACATACACATATATACACAGGCAGTACTTATAGGTTATAGACTTTGTATGGGAAAATATGACGACCGAGTTTTTTGGTGCGTAGACAGACCGAGCTTGCGAGGTCCGTTCGCGACAAAAAACGAGGTCGTCATATTTCCCATACAAAGTTTATAACCTTTTTATTATATACTTTCAATTTCATTTAGAAACTAACAATAATTTTATTTTTAACAATAACTTTATCGGTTTAACTGAGTAAAAGATGAAAAGCACGAAAAATTTGAAAATTAACGGCGTAGAAATTTGATTTTGACGTAATGTTTGCGGGCCGGAATGTCATGTGATATATGCCTGCAAACTTTTAAAGAAAAAAGAAGAGATGAATTTTAAAGTATATAATATAGTAGATATACAAGAACAGTATATGGAGAGTGCATAAACTTACATAACGTTATACAGTAATAGCATTGCATAAATTTAAGTTATATATAAACACAGTATATATATATATATAATTATATATATATATATTACAGGTATTCATAACCAATTACACTGATTCATAATATGTACTGTATCTAGTATATGCGGGGGGAAATATGCTCTATGTACTAATTAATAACAGTACCATTACGTAGTTTTGCGGCACATTTAAGATATTTACATACATTACTCAGTTCTTTGAAGTTATTTACACTGAGAAGCTTGGTCAATTTAAATACACTTGGTTTTTCATAATAGAATTCTTTAATATATATTTTCTTAATTCATTATAAAGAGAACATCTTACAATGAAGTGGAATTCGTCTTCAATATAATTTAAATTACAGTATTTACAAATCCTCATATTTCTGGGAATATTATTATGTCTACCAGTTTCTATGCATAATGAATGTGACGAGGTTCTATAACGAGTAAGAAGCTGCTTACTATACGAGTCTATTGGTTTTGTTTGATAATATTGTACACAAAAATTGCTAACAAGGTGCCGGTATAGCATACACTTTGATAAACTTTCAAAACTACGCATTATATTTTGTCTGTATATATCTAACATTCTGTGTTCGATAATTTTATAAATATTTTGGCTCCTATTGTAGTCCCACAAGTATGTTAAACCCAGATAGACAATTCTTCTTTTATATTAGCTAACCAGTTGTAATTATAAGTGAACATGTCTTCGTAACAAGCCTTTAAAATACAATTGTCTGGGTTCAGTTCTATCCAGTACTTAAATCTTTTTTTTAATTTTCTCGTAATACATAAAGGTAATCTTCCTAATTCGCTGTAAACCATATTGTTACATGTCTTTCTATTTACATCCAGGACATTCTTGCAAAAATCAGTGTGTACTTTCTCACCATCTGTGGCTTTATGGAATCCCCATATTTCAGATCCATAGGATAATACGCTACTAACATATATGTCAAAAAGCGAATATTTAGTTTCTACATTAAAACAATGATTTTTAAGACTTCCTCGTCATTTACCGTTAGACCACTGGCGGACGCAAGATTACTAAAATGCTTATAAGAATCGTTATTTGCCAATCTACTATATATATTTTTACTCTTTTTCTTTGAAAATAACTTATGATAATGTTTGGGGTTATTTTTCTTCAAATACCGTAACATGTCACCTTCATGTCTTTTATACTGATGCCTCACTTTATATTCATACTTTTTATATTTACGTTTGGATCTGACAAGGATTTCCCTATGTTCATTTGAATTAGAATTACTAAAAAGATACAAACAATTCCCTATACTCGTTTAACTCTTACTGTCTTTGCTAATGTGTGCTTTACTTTCTAATGATAATTATGAATGGTCATCACAATCTTCACGATATCCACAACTTTACAACTACTTTATCACAACATTCACAGCTTTACAATTACTTTATCTCAACGCCCACAATTTTACAATTACTTTATCTCAACACCCACAATTTTACAATTACTTTATTTCAACACCCACAATTTTACAATTACTTTATCACAACACTCACAGCTTTACAATTACTTTATCTCAACACCCACAACTTTACAATTACTTTATCACAACACCCACAACTTTACAATTACTTAATCTCAACACTCACAATTTTACAATTACTTTATCACAACACTCACAGCTTTACAATTACTTTATCTCAACACCCACAACTTTACAATTACTTTATCTCAACACTCACAATTTTACAATTACTTTATCACAACACTCACAGCTTTACAATTACTTTATCTCAACATCCACAACTTTACAATTACTTTATCTCAACACCCACAATTTTACAATTACTTTATCTCAACACCCACAATTTTACGATTACTTTATCTCAACACCCACAATTTGACAATTACTTTATCTCAACACCCACAATTTGACAATTACTTTATCTCAACCCCACAATTTGACAATTACTTTATCTCAACACCCACAATTTGACAATTACTTTATCTCAACACCCACAATTTTACAATTACTTTATCTCAACCCCAACAACTTTACAATTACTTTATCTCAACACCCAAACATCGTAGTATTCCCTCAATAGTGATATATGCACTGGAGAAAGAATTATAACTCTTCACATTGGATGATGATTTTATAATTACAATATATTTAATTTATAATCCATTTTATTGCCATGCCTATGATATCTGCTATATTTAGAGACCTGTCTGTTTGGGAATTTTTTCACATCAAACTGTTCCGGGATCAGCTCCAATCCATCTTTGTGTTACGTTGGTTATGCAGTAGGATGTTGCCAAAGTTGTAAGGACGTCAGCTCTGGTGTTGCAGGTATGTTGAAGAAACACAATTAAACTTTCAAACAACTGTAGAAAGACTACGAAATTTGTCATTTTAGAACATTCAAAAATTGTAGTTTGGTACAAGTCGACAAGGAAGTAATTTTAAAGCATATAATTGTGAAATGATTAATTAAAAGTTATCTGTCCATCAGGATGTGAATATGGAGACAGACAGGATGTGTGTAGCAGTATCACCAGCGGGGCACCTTGCTACAGTAGCAACACGGATGTGCAATGCTGTGCCACTTGTGCTAAATTTAGAACACAGATCCCTTGTAAGAGCTCTCTCTCTTTCTCTCTCTCTCTCTCTCTCTCTCAGAATTCTTCACTAGTGAAAAAATAATCAATACATTTTTTGAGAAACTGACATTGAATCATTACAGTACATGATCATGCATACATGTGGGATGCATAAAAAAGAAAAATTAAAACTGTAATACTTCAAGAAAGCCACAGTAAAAGGTACATCATATTACCTAAAAATGAGAAGAATATAAGCAAACTTTTGTTTAACTTTATGCAAGGGGTGATAGTTATTATACCCTCACTTTCTAAAGAAAGTTCGGGTATTAATTGTTGTTATCCTGGTCCGTCCGTCAGTCTGTCACACTTTCTTCTTCCTCAAACTGCTCTTTTATTTCAAGTGGTAACCAATTGATCTTTTGGAATATGATAGGTGGTGTACTGTAGATATATGATAAGGTTTTAGAATATTCAATTTTACCCTGGGGGCAAACGGGGGTAAAAAAGGACGTTTTTTTCAACAAAAACCTGGTTCCCAGAACTCCTCCTACATTTCATGCAGTAGCCCAATCATCTTTTGGAAGATGATTGGTTGGGTCCTGTAGATGTGCAATAAAGTTTTGGAATTTTCATTTTCACCCTGGGGGCCAAATGGGGGTAGAAAATGATGCTTCTTAACACAACCCTGGTTCCCAGAACTCCTCTTACAATTTACACAGTAGCCTAATAATCTTTTGGAAGATCATTACTGGTGTCCTGTAGATGTGCAATAAGGTTTTGGAATCTTCATTTTCACCCTAGGGATCAAATAGGGGTCGAAAAATGACGATTTTGTACAAAGAAACCATGGTTCCCAGAACTCCTCTTACATTTTACACAGTAGCCTAATAATCTTTTGGAAGATGATTGCTGGTGTCCTGTAGATGTGCAATAATGTTTTGGAATCTTCATTTTCACCCCTGGAGTGAGATGAGGGTCGAAAAATGACGGGGTTTTTTTTGCACAAAAGAACCCTGGTTCCCATAACCCCTCTTACATTTTAAGCAGTATCCTAATAATCTTTAGGGAGATGGTTGCTGGTGTCCTGAAGATGCACAATAGGGTTTCGGAATTTTTATTTTTGCCCTGGGGCCCAAGTGGGGGTCGAAAAATGACGATTTTGTTCCCAAAAAAAATCCTGTTCCCAGAACTCCTCTTACATTTTAAGCAGTATCCTAATAATCTTTTGGATGATGATTGCTGGTGTCCTGGAGATATGCAATAAGGTTTTGAAATTTTTATTTTCACCCCTGGGGTCAAATGAGGGTTGAAAATGACATTTTTGCACAAAACACTCAGGTCCCCAGAACTCTTTTTACGTTTTAAGCAGTATCCTAATAATCTTTAGGAAATTGGTTGCTGGTGTCCTGTAGATGCGCCATAAGGTTTTGGAATTTTTATTTTTGCCCTGGGGGCCAAATGGGGGTCGAAAATGATGCTTTTTGTACAAAAAAACCTTGGTTCCCAGAACTCCTCTTACAATTTATGCATTAATTAATTATAAAATAACGATTGTGGCTTCTATGCCAGTAACACCAATATGACGAAGAGTATATTTATCGCAATTCACCTTTGAATTAGAACGCTTTGGCCGATATAGTATTTCGTTGTGTGACGACACAATTGAATCTGTTTGTAATACAATTGAGAAATGCAACAGAAACTCTCATTGGTCCATATGTATAAGTCCGCCCAAATTCCCTTATACGGAAGTAGTCAGCATTTGAAAACATGACGGCCAGATGTTAGATGGAAAAAAACTTCAAAGGAAGAAAGAGAAAAAGTTGTATTCTTGTGTTGCTGTCTCATAAATTTAATATAAAAAATCCTAACATATTTTCCTACTATACTTGTGTCCAAACATACCTTCAAATATTTATTAAAGCCCCATACGACCCAAAAACTCGATCACAGCTTTTGATGATTTCGTTCGTAGACGTAGCCATGTTAGGTAACCAGTCAATTCGAATCCCGGTTCATTTCCATATTGGCACAATAGCGTCTAGATGTGTACTAATACCCCACAAATATTTTAGCTAAATTGTTTAAATAATATACCACCCCAGTCCTATTAAATGATAATTATTCAAATAGCTAAACTCACGGCAGTGCGGCTTTCATTAGTTATGAGCGGCCGCGCCGGCCGGTCTCCATCTAGTGTCCTTATGTAGCATTTTCGTTCATCTAGAGCTTATTTTACCTTTACAAAAACTAGTACAAAAATGTTTTGATTTCTATTAATTATTCGTAATAAATGAAGAGCGAATACATAACTTACAACCGATTTTATGAATAGATACATGTACCAATAGCAAGAGTTCGAATTGACCGGCTACCTAACATGGCTACGTCAACAAACGAAATCATTTGAAGCTGCGAGTTTTCGGGTGGTGTGTGGCTTTAATGAATATTTGAAGGTCTGTTTGGACGCAAGTATATAGTAGGAAAATATGTTAAGATTTTTTTATATTGAGTTTATGAGACAGCAACACAAGAATACACCGATTTCAGGCCTCAACCGTCCGCAGCTTTTTGTGACCCGTAAATCGAAGGTTTTTATAAGAGGTGGATCTTTTCAGAGAGCTATGTACAGTTCTCCAGCTACACTGAATCCGCTCGAGAAAGTGGGCGGGCTGTAATTGGCCAATGAAAACTCTTGTTGTATTACATCAAACATGTCATTTAAATTGTTCAATCGTCTCACTCAATTGTGTCGTCACACAACGCTATACTATATCGGGTAAAGCGTTCTAATTCAAAGGTGAATTGCGATAAAGGCAAACACTTGTGTGCGGGTATTACTGTCTTATGACAGCATCTAGTATATGTTTGTTTGTTTTTTTAAAAATTATTTTCATTTCTTTCAAATCTAATTATATGTCTTATCAATTTAGTACACTTACGATCATAATTCAAAAGGCAGAACACTTGACTGCCCATGGGACACACTGAAAGAGAGTATATCATGTATCTGTTTCCTGTTTGTTTGTGTTTAGCCTGTGAGTATGGGGACTTGAGGAACTGCTCAGCCCTGACATACCCTGGGGACTGTTATGGGTCTCTCTCTGATGGAAGTGCTGCACGGACTTCCTGTTGTCAAACCTGTAACAACTACGAAACCGGAAATCAAGGTAATTATACACACATTAGATAGTACCGGCTAAGAAACCGGAAATCACGGTAATTATACACACATTAGATAGTAACAGCTACGAAACTGGAAATCACGGTAATTATACACGCATTAGATAGTACCGGCTACGAAACCGGAAATCACGGTAATTATACACACATTAGATAGTAACAGCTACGAAACTGGAAATCACGGTAATTATACACGCATTAGATAGTAACAACTACGAAACCGGAAATCAAGGTAATTATACACACATTAGATAGTAACAGCTACAAAACCGGAAATCAAGGTAATTATACACACATTAGATAGTAACAGCTACGAAACCAGAAATCAAGGTAATTATACACACATTAGATAGTAACAGCTACGAAACCGGAAATCAAGGTAATTATACACGCGTTAGATAGTAACAACTACGAAACCGGAAATCACGGTAATTATACACACATTAGATAGTAACGGCTACGAAACCGGAAATCAAGGTAATTATACACACATTAGATAGTAACGGCTACGAAACCGAAAATCAAGGTAATTATACACACATTAGATAGTAACAGCTACGAAACCGGAAATCAAGGTAATTATACACACATTAGATAGTAACAGCTACGAAACCGGAAATCAAGGTAATTATACACACATTAGATAGTAACAGCTACGAAACCGGAAATCACGGTAATTATACACACATTAGATAGTAACAGCTACGAAACCGGAAATCACGGTAATTATACACACATTAGATAGTAACAGCTATGAAACCGGAAATCAAGGTAATTATACACACATTAGATAGTAACGGCTACGAAACCGGAAATCAAGGTAATTATACACATATTAAATACGGGAATAGATCGACTAGTACTAAGTGGGCACTATAAACCAAATTTTTTTCACAAGCAAGAAATTTTCGTGCAGTTCGTAAGAACCTCATTATCGTGAATATTTCATGCCGTGAAATAGTACTTTAATGACCTCTTGCATTTGTTTAAGATGATAATATATAATCTTGGACATGAAAATTAGTTGCCACAAACCAGTTCATCACTAGTAAATCGTGAAATACTGTTGTCACGAATAAAAGTTAATTTCCAGTATTTTGACGTATAGACGGAACGAGACCACAAGCCATCATTTTCTCTCGGATAATTAGGATAGAATTATGTATATAGGAATGTTTACCAGCTCAGCAGTCCGGATCTTTTGGCCACATCCATTGGACCGGGCGATGCAGTCCTCAGTGTTGACATGTTGCATTACACCCTCTTTCCTGCTATACTTCTCATTAGAGAATACTAATTAAGCTGGATGTTCAGAATAATTTGCAGACAGCCGCTGCATGTCTCTGAAGTCTAGTGATTTGCAACCATTTTGATGAGCTTGATTTTGGTCTTTTTCTTCATACTCTGAATTTAGTCTGGATACTCAAGAGGAGATTCAGGTTTTTTGGTTCCAACTGCACACTTCATTTCTATGAAAACATGCTGTTAAGATTTTAATGGTCAATTCAATACTGTTAAATGTTTTGTAAATTTTAAAACGGTGACAAAATAATACGGAATTGCTTTATTTAGTAAAACACGGAGTAAGACGTGTAGATTTGGAGAAATTATGTCTTGTGATTAAAAATTTTAATACTCAGACAATTGGCAGTTCAGTTTTTTCACCATTTTAAAACTGACGTAGACAGTTCGTTTTTCTTCTTCAAACAATGAAGATTTGCCAACTCTTAAACAGCTCTCGTACACCTGTATGACAGAAATGATGGTTTATCATTTTGTAGATTGCATGTACGGAGACCGGGTTCTAGACTGCCGGGTCAGTGAGTGCGCTACCTATGCCACCGCAGGTATCCTCAAGGACTGTTGTGAGACGTGTAAATCCTATATCGTGTCTACACCAGCTCCCAATTCTAACAGTACTGCGCTACCTAGTAAGTTTATTGTATGGTATCCAATCAAATTTTACGTGTAAATCCTTTAGTCCACTCATAAAGATCGCTGTGTAAGGTATGCATTGCGATCTAATTAGGAGCAGGTTAACGCAATCAACATGAAATTTTAATTAGAATCATCAGTGTAACTAGTGTATCTGCGGTCAACGATTATTCTGCGTGTTTCAGGTTGGGTTATACCGGCGGCTGCGGGTGCTGGTGGAGGTCTGTTGGTCATCATCATAATTGTTGTTGCTTGTTGCTGTTGTCGCAAAAGTCCAAGTGAAGAGGCTGCATTGAAATATCAGCCTCAAATGGTACACAGAGATAAAAACTACTCATAATGCTGAATAATATCAAGTAAAAAAGAACTATCGCCTGTTATGTATACTAACTGGACGTTATTCTGTAGAAGAGCAGTGTTCCAAGGCAGCCGAATCCCCGCTACAAAAGTGAAATTCGACAACCAAATGGGACGGAATACATGGGCCCTATCAGTGCTGGGTAGGTATTCTCAGGGTGGGATGGACTATATGGTCCCTATCAGTGCTGGGAAGGTATTCTCAGGGTGGCTTCATCCATGACTGTTGCATTTTTTCTCACAAACATTGAAAGTTATATGGGAAATATAAATTTACAAAGATACCTTTTCTCACATAATCACTAATGTGAGACCAATATTACTTATATGAGACAGCCATGCAAGGTTTTTTCGTCTTACACTGTTAAAAACATCATTGATTATGTCGCAATATATTTCTTTGATTTATATTACTTGTTGAAAAAAATGTATTGATTTCTTCAAAGTTTGATTTGATTTAATAGTTTTCTGTGGAACAGCTTTGGGTATGCTCTTTCTGACTGTCTAAATTGTTTTTGCATTTAATTTAAGGTAAATCCATACTCGCAATTTTTCTGATACAAGTTTTATAAGTATATTTATTTCCATTCATTAGAGTTGAAACTAACAAATTATCAAATAAAATACACAGGTCATCACACTTCGAGACATACATAAACAGAATCGTATATCACCGTCAGAAAATTGCAATTTTCCTTAAACAACGTTATCAAAATTTTATACAAACTGGTTATGATGATATAATAGCATTCATAACGATTTCATGAACTGTATCTTCACAAAAATATACTAAATGTCTGTAAAAATAAAGGAAATCTATCACAAAATAATCTTGATAAAAAAATCAATGAAAACAGAGTTATTGCCCTTGGATTCAATATTTTAAAACATATTATTGATTATTCATCTATAACTTAGACTTTTGAAATAGTTTATCTTTAACAAGATTTTTTACAATAACTATCGGAAAAGACTTTAATAAAATTCATGTTCCTATCATGCATAAATCTAAATAAATCATTGATTTTGCAAAATCTGATGACATCACAAGAGGGTGGAATTACTTTAAATGAGGTTTTTGATCATTTTAAATTTTCTCAAAGCTCCTAAACTGTGGAAAACAATAATCATTCATCATTTCATTTGTGGGATTGGGAAATTTCACCTCTGAGACAAAATTTGCTGTGTAATTTCCCAGATATCATATAGAAAAGTATTACCAAAAGTGAATGGCATTATTTATCGGAAGTTAATGAAAGACAACATATGCTTCCTCTATAATTATCAGCATAATGTATAGAAAGGAACAGACACAAATAACTGGGATTGAGGTAGAAGGCACACACTTGATTATCGAATGTTGACTGGTTTCATGTACAATATGAATGTATAATGTATAGAAAGGAACATTAGACACAAAAATTGGGATTAAGGCAGTAGAAGACACACTTTCTCTACTGAGAGAGGACATTGCTTGATTATCGAATGTTGACTGGTTTCAGGGACAATACACACATGTACGAGCGCCCACTTCCAAGTAGGCCTGTTCAGCAGCAGATGTCAGGGCCAAGTCGTCAGATGTCTACAAAATCCAATGTCTACATGGAGTTGGAGCCTGATCCCAACTTCCCTGTCAGTGTCAGCTCAGGATATGTTGTCTCCAGTACGCACCTTACTCCGATTCCTCCAACATTTCCACAATAACCTCAAATTGTTAACTGTCAAGGAGTCCTGAATCGTAGATAAACTTTAAAAACTCCACAGATTCTCATTATTGTGTTTCTGAAGTGCTTGCTTTGATGTATCTTTATTTTGTATTGCAGGTAATCAACAATATACCAATGCTGGATATTCCAAATAGTAAATTCTAACCAGAATTTCCAACCTCCCAGTGCTGGATATTCTAAATAGTAAATTCTAACAAAAATGTCCAACCTACCAATGCTGGATATTCTAAATAGTAAATTCTAACAAAAATGTCCAACCTACCAGTGCTCGATATTCTAAATAGTAAATTCTAACAAAAATGTCCAACCTACCAATGCTGGATATTCTAAATAGTAAATTCTAACAAACATTTCCAACCAGAACGTTGTTGATCTTCACCGTTTCATTATAACCAAACATTTTCAGTACATGTAGACCCCTGCATATTAACTGTTACTCGTTTATTTTAACCAAGTTCTTTGTTTATTTACATGCCTTACCTGTGATTGTGATCAATCAAATGGTTTATTGAATAGACCAAAATCCAAACAAGGGAGTATTTTTACCGGATTTGTACAATGTATTATATAGCTTTACATTTTTCTAAGGTACTACAATATTGATGTCAGTTGATTATAATATCTTTACAAATTATGATAGGCATTTTCTCATGAACATGCTGCAGTTGTTAACATTAGGCGTATGAATCTCAATAAATGTAATTCGTCTATTTTAATTACTGGGAACTCCAAAAAAAATGAAAGTGGAATGTAAAGATAGAAATAAATTTCCTCTTTGAAAATACAGGTTATGAACTGCGCTAATGCACTTCATAAAGTATACTGGTGTGGGGCATCACAATTCAGTTCCTCATATACGAGTATTTTCAAAAATGAAATTAATTTCGTAAGGGTACATGAATTAGCATCATTATTTCTATTTGATGTACAGCTGTTACCTATACTAGGATTTTTATCCAGTGCATTTTCTTTTGTATACATGTACCAGCATAAACAATTGTGTTCACTTGTTAACAAACTATATCTGTGCTCAATGCCAATAAAATCAAAAGAAAACAGAAATAATTCGATGCTCTTTCATTTGTTGTTTACAGTGATAAATCACAATAACGAAAAGACGAATTCCATGAAACACATTTAACTTTATTGTGACAATCAAAGGCTTATAGCATTTCACAGTGCAGACAAGAATCAAGCAGCCATTGCCTCTGTACCAGGATGGTATTGCAACATGAAATTCCCCAAGGATACTGTCAGTCAATTATATCTTGTTTGTAGTCAGATATACTACCGAAAGAAAGCAAATTGTAAAGAAACATTGTTATGATTCTTTAAACCACAAAATATAACAAATCTGTACATGTAAAACTATTTTGATATATTGCAATGCTGAAAGTCCTGAATACTTGAAGTAAACTACATGTACAATAAATTGTTGGAACTTATTTACATCAATACAAAGTTAACAAACATTGAACGTTTATTTGCATTTCACAATAACGGCACTGACAAAGATGACTGGATCACAGAAAGCAGAGTTAGGGCCCCACGTGTCAAGCAAAAAATACTTCAGATGAGAGATCTTAATACATATAGTTCTTGTGGAGTACTGGTGCACCAATTAAGCCAGCTTGACGATTATCGAATCTTGGCCAAATGAGCATGAATTTTTCACTAAGCTTTGCTCAGGGCCATCAGCGTAAAGTTAAGCTCCTCCGGATCTCTCGCCATAAACTCTTTAACCACTTTTGCAGCATCCTTAAAAACAAATATTCATATTACTTCTTTTTTTTTCGAACATTCTGTTATAACAATTACAGTAAAACACAGTTTAGTGAATCTTCAGGGTCAGCAAAAAAAAAAAAAAAACCCAAGAAGCCCATGGGCCACATCGCTCACCGGAGTCACCTTGGCTCATATTTAAAGATTTTCCCTATATATTCGCATTTAAAACTTCGATCCCTATTATGGCCCCAACCTACTTCTGGGGGCTATGATTTTTTCAAAATTGGAATGTGGACTATGTCGGGAAGCTTTCATGTGAATGTAAACTTTTTTGGCTCAGTGATTTTTCTATAAAAGATTTTTAATGACTTTCCCTATAGATTTCTATGTAAAACTTTGATCCCCTACTGTCGCCTCATCTTACCCCCAGGGGCCATGATTTTCATAAACTTGAATCTGCACTATGTTATGAAGCTTTCATGTAAATTTCAACTTTCATGGCCCAGTAGTTGTTGAGAAGAAGATTTTTAAGGATTTTCCCTATATATTTGTATGTAAAACTTTGATCCCCTATTGTGGCCCCATCCTATCTTTGGTGACCATGATTTAAAAAAAACTTCAATCTGCACTATGTTAGGAAGCTTTCATGTAAATTTCCACTTTCTTGGCCCTGTAGTTTTTAATAAGATTTTTAAAGATGTTCCCTTTATACTTGTATGTAAAACTTTGATCCCCTATTGTGGCCCCATCATACCCCTGGGGGCCATGATTTTAACAAACTTGAATTTTCACTATGTCAGGAAGCTTTTATGTAAATCTCGGCTTTTCTGGCTCAGTGGTTCTTGAGAAAAAGATTTTCCCTATATATTTGTATCCAAAACTTGATCCCCCCTTGTGACCCCATCCTACCCCAAGCGGCCATGATTTTAACAAACTTCAATCTGCACTATGTCAGGAAGCTTTCATGTAAATATAAGCTTTTCTGGATCAGTGGTTTTTGAGAAGAAAATTTTCCCTATATATTTGTTTGTAAAACTTTAATCCCCTATTGTGGCCCCCATCCAACCCCTGGGGGCCATGATTTGAACAAACTTGAATCTGCACTATGTCAGGAAGCTTTCATGTAAATTTCAGCTTTTCTGGCCCAGTGGTTTGAGAAGATTTTTAAATGACCCCACCCTATTTTTGTATTTTTGCAAGGGACATGGCCCTTCATTTGAACAAACTTGAAAGCCCTTCACCCAAGGATGCTTTTGGCCAATTTTTGTTGAAATTGGCCTAGTGGTTCTGGTTAAGAAACATGAATTTGCATTATGGAAGGAAGCTTCTGGCCTAGTGGTTCTTGAAAAGATTTTTAAATGATCCCACCCTATTTTTGCATTTTAGTGATTATCTCCCCTTTAAAGCAGTCTGCGAAATTAGCGGTAGTCCGAACACCCGTGGCCAGTGATTTTTCTGTCAGACTTGTAAATTCCGCTTGGCAAAAAGTCCGACTGGCTTGTAAAAAAAATACCCGTCGGAGTTTTAATTTGACAATTGGAAGTAAATGAATATTACGCGCATGCTCAAGTCATAGAATTAGAATAACTCGCCCAAAACAAAGTCACTCGTCCCATTGTTTACGCATATTCACTCGGTCTGCTCCGGATTTCGCATGCATATAATTTACTGTAATTTTCAACGACTTTCTTCGAGCAAGTGAAATTGAGTTTGGGCATGTGGATTTCCTGAAAATGGTTGCCCTAATGGCTTGTGGTTTGCAAATCTTAATATCATTGACTGTTGAAGGAGGCATGGCCCTTCATTTGAACAAACCTGAAAGATCTTTATCCAAGGATGTTTTTGGCCAAGTTTGGTTATAATTGGCCCAGTGGTTCTGGAGAAAAAGTCGAAAATGTAAAAAGTTTACAGACAGACAATGGACAAAAGGCGATCAGAAATGCTCATTTGAGCTTTCAGCTCAGGTGAGCTAAAAAGAAAAAAAAATGCTTTGTTGTACCAAACTTTGTTATATCCAATGAAATTTTCATTTTCCTCTCATAGGAAAATAAATATCACTTCGCAATAAGCACGAATTCTTAATGTGTGTTCATTATAAGCATGTTTTACTGTACCAGGTAAACAGCTTTATTATGTTCATGCTGCTAAAATCCTGTTTGTATGTCACCTATTTACACAGAAGTCCTCATCATTAACCGTTTCTCTAATTTTGAATTAAAAGTGCTTACACTGTGCATTTAAACATGTCCTGACATTTAGATTAATTGTATATTGTTTAAAGTCCCTCTCAAGAATTTTTCACTTATACGGAGACATCACCATTGCCAGTGAAGAACTGCAAAATTTAGTCCTATGCTCGGCACTTACGACCTTTGAGCAGGGAAGGATCTTTATCATGTCACACCTGCTGTGACATGGGACCTCAGTTTTTGTGGTCTCATCTGAAGGGCAACCCCGTTTAGTCGCCTCTTGTAACAAACAAGCAAGGGGTACTAAGAAAGTATTCTAACCCAGATAGAAAAAAGATAATGTTGAAATATTTATAACATTTGTGAGGATATAATGTAACACAGTTGCTTGTCATTATTTGGTCCCATTTCGAAAGTATCTCCACTAAATTTTGAACCCTGCACAGTACCTACTGTATACTTACACAGTGACACAAAATACCTGGTCCTCTTTTTTCGATAATATAAAGTACATGTACTACACTGATCCTGTAATCCTTTCCTTTAACCCAGATTATCTCTAACAACTAATCAGGAATTTTGTCTAACAACCAATCAGATTACCTCTATTACAACCAATCAGATTACCAATAAAACTAAAAACCAATTAACCAAGTGGATATGAATATGATTATGCAGTTTATGGTAATATTGTACAGTATATTATCTTTCCCTCTAACAACCAATCAGAAGAGGTTTGTAAATACTATACTGATCTTGTAATCCTTACCTCTAACAATGTGTCCTGAGAAGTTGGTCCATGGTAAACAGGTGCTTCATCTCGGCCATCTACAACCAAATAAAAGTGTAATGTCAAATACTTTACAACCTTCATACGATATGCACATCTACAACCAGATAAATGTGTGATGTCAAATACTTCACAACCTTCATACGATATGCACATCTACAACCAGATAAATGTGTGATGTCAAATACTTCACAACCTTCATACAATATGTACAATTTTTAAAAACAAGAGGCCCACAGGCCTTATCGGTCACCTGAATACTAGTGAAAAAGTATCACTACTTCCATGGGCTATGAAATCTAGAAACAATTTCCTGTTCTGAATATCCAAGCTAAATTCTAATGTTCAGCAACAGTATAAACAAGATGTGTTCTTAAAACTTCGCTGCCCTCAAAAGTGCATACACTGATGAAAGGTTTAAAATAATAGGTGTATTTACATTAAAACATCAAAAGATATGACTAATCCTAAAGTCATAACCCTGGGTTATGAAAATCACCATTTTTTTGTACATCCTTTTCCTGCTATTCTTAAGTATACATTTAAATTTTATACAGTATCAGCAAACTTACACATACATACTATATACTAAGTCTGACCCCACCCTGGGGTCAGAACCCTTACTCTAGAGAAAATCAAAGAACCAGAGCCACAAAGTACTAAAATTGGCCCTTTTGCCAAAATAAATGAGACTTTCACAGTTGATGCCCTACGAATTATAGGTTACAGAACAATTTATTTTATAACTATATCTTTTCTAGTTTTCGTTTTACAGTGTTTAAACTTTGTGTTGTTTTCCAACAGAAAAACTATATAACGTCATGATGTTGACGTTATGAGAATCACAGTGTAATACACAAAAAATGGACGCATAGGTTAATATATGTTTTTGGGGCTTATTGTGGTTGTAAATCACAACTGTTAAAATACTAGGAACTTGGATATTTTCTATCACGATGTTTAAATTTGTGATATACCCCCCCCCCCCCCCCCCCCCCCCCCCCCACTACATAACACTACAATTTTTTCCCCGCTGTATTGGACATAATTGAAAAATCGTGATCAAAAATTAAAATTCCTTGCAGTGAAAGGACCACAGCAAATAGTATTGTTTTACCGTCTATCTCAAAGACGAGTTTATATTTTCAAGTTGCATATATCTATATGTATCAACTTCCATTAAAATTGATATACTTAAGGATACAAAAGAGGGACAACTGTATAATGTTGGTTAAACTTGAGTAATTATAGTAACTAATTACAAAAATTGATTTTTAAAACTATTTAAAAAAAAATAAAACACGGATTTTTAAAATTGTCTGAAGTCTCAATTTTCTGAGCGAGGTAGACCTTTAAGTCCATGGAGATCTGACATCTGTGCCTCCTTCGTGCCACCGTGCACCTTCGTGTGATAAAAAAAAATACTAAGCGAAATATTAGTGGGTGAAAATTAAAACGCATAAAACGGCGACTTGTATATATTCATATCATTTAATGATATATATTATTGTAAATTTAAAATAGTAATTTAATTTTAAAAAATGTACCTTCACTGTCTATCTTTAAAGAATTATCATACTGATTTTATAACTTACTTAAATTGTTTACATGTTGGAGTTTGCTATTCGAAACAATTCATCTTAATTACCCTTAACTTATGACGTCCGTTCTGTATTAACTTTTCACGTTTAAATATGTTTGAAGCAGATATAGAGTGGACAGTGTCGCTAAATGGATTTTAATTATCTCTAAGTAGAAACCTCAACGTGTTTGTAAATCGGGATTATTTCTTGTATATAGATATATCAAGATATTGATATATATCCGTATGCAGACTTCCCCGCAGACGTTCACACCTTTATGAAAGGCCCAAATTCTCGACATCCCGTACACAAACACCTGTACGTGTTACTCGGCACATTGTTTCACAGCACGAGTTCACCAAATAAAAAAAAAGGATCAGTTGACTTTGAAAATGAACAAACGAATATCACATGGTATAAATTGGCATTGATTTCAATTTGTTAAATAACATGAATTATAGCAGCTCAAAGAAATGTGGACCATAAAATGACAAGTAAAAACATTGGTTTATTTGTGCGATTATTTTAAAAGATTTACATTCAAATTAGTGCACCACATGTCTTTTAATGTATAATTTTTATTATAATTAAGAATATTAGATGATTTAGATCCGCTGTCTACATGTTTACAGGTAGTGTAGAAATATCAAAAAGTGTACAGTTGACAACGCGATCGAAAAATCTAGTAAATCCAATGAAGTTGTAGTAATATAGATTATACATTTCATTTTTGACTGAGAGGGCGTTAGATAGCTAGGCACGTAACATCGGTTTAAAAAAAGGAGCGGGGGGGGGGGGGCCAGTCCTAACTCGCGCCAGCCAAATAATTTAACATGGAAATTAAATATATCAGAATGAAGTGGAATGGTTAATTAATAAGAATAATATTGTACATTTAAGATTTGATTAAACTTCCCCTACCAGTATACAATTACTGATGTTCTCTCTCTCTCTCTCTCTCTCTCTCTCTCTCTCGAAGTGATAGATTCAATACTGTTGTATAGCGTGTATAAATAGAAGCAACTAAAATGCAAATTGTTTTAAATAATGTTGTCTATATATTTTTGTGTGTGAACTAATTGCATTTGAAACCGAGATTTTAAAACATCCTAACAGTAGACTTCGATGGGTCCATGTGGCGACCTATCCACTGCACACTTAAAGAAATTGAATTTGGGAGGGGGATTGGGACAGTTTGAGTGGATGAAGACCACCACCCACCACCGCCACCACACGCATGTACACAATTTAAGGTTTTGAAGATTGGACAATGTAAGCACAATTTCCTGTTGCTATTGTAGGCTGGATTATTAAATTAAGATATATTCATTGGCACAACACACGTCCAGTTTATTAATTGGCAAAACATATATAATATAGCATTCAGTCCGTCTGTCATAATTTAATTTTACTTGTACCACGCAATTTGATTTGTTGAGCAGCTGAAATTTTTTTTTTTATATTGTATAAATGTAACTTGGCATGGGGACACACCTCCTTGACAACCAAGACCACACTATTTTTTCTTTTCTAATTTTACATTGGACAATGGAACACTGATACGTTGATAGGCCTTCGAACTAGGCCATGGAATTGAATATCAACGGAATTAAACATGCACAATAAATACTCTTTTGTCTTACCACCCCCCCCCCCCACCCCCCCCACCCCCAACAAAAAGCAAAACGCACAGTCTTTGTTTGCAAGTAGTTACATAAAAATTAAAAAAAAACTCTTGACATGTACAACGATATCATAAGTGAAATAAAAAAACAAAAACCGGTATATCTAGTATTTTCACATGGGGGTTACTTGATCCGCCTATCGAAGCATAAAATGCGTCAGGAATGTCTTACAACAGATGACGTCATGTCTCATCGATAACATGTGGATCGCTATCTATGAATTGCTTACATAATTTACTGTGTCGGATTTAACTGGCGGCAATGCTGCATGCTATGGTAAGTCATATTGTAGTTTAAATCTGTTATTTTGAATTCCTTTTTGCCTGATCAGGTCATGCTAATATTCAGCCCGAAACTTGGATACTGTAAATCAAAAAAGGACTTGCTCCCAATGTACATAAAGTTAGGTTAAATAAAACAGTTATTTCGAATGTTGACAGTCTAAAGCTGCGTAGTAACAGTTTTGTAAAATAAATAAAGCAAAAATTATTCTATATGATATGAGAACCATACAAGAATACTTGCGTGAAGTCTGAATATTTTCCGATATCCCAAAGTGAAAGAAGACGCTGCGCCGCGCCATGTTTATTTCAGTCACTAGGCCTAACAGTTTTGGCAACTGTCGTTTCGTTCAATGATAATGTTTATGATAATAATGTAAAACTACCAAAATTGTACACAGTTTTTAAGCAACGATGCAATGAAGATGTATAGTGAACGACTTTAAAAGATGAAAACAACTAGGTATTGAAAATGAGCATCTATAGTAAAGGGCAAAACAAGCTGCAACCGAAAACTATTATTAGGTGAGGGAAATTCCGTTGCTTTAAAAATAAACACCAAACTAAAATGACCTATGTACATGACACGAAATAAAAAACGTAGTTTCCTTCTCCATAAGATACTTAAACCAGCCATATTTTCTGTAAAATTCAAGTTTACCACCACCAGCGCATTATAACCGTAATATTTTTCAGCAATCCGGAATATCGTTTTTTGAAAAATAAAAACAGTGCTCCTAGCTCGCCCTAAAATATTTTTGCATTTAAGGTCAATTGAAAAGGTGTATCTTATAAAATTACTTTAAATATTTTGGGCGAGATGAAACCCGTATGGCAAAACCTTTACAAAATAACCAGTTTTTGGTGAAAAATGACAAAAGTACGGTACCGTATCCGGTTCTAGTATGTATATAGCTTTAGTTGTGCTCCTATTTTTAAAATCTAACATGTTTTTTTAAATCCCGGATTCTGATACATATTTATAACACCAATACTCCTATTCAACATTTACTTTCATTTTTATATATTTTAAGGGCCATATTTTGGGGTTTGTGAATCAGGTTCTTTACAATTTTGGTAAAAGACTATCTGCTCTATCCATTTAGCACTATATAACAAGTTTGGCCCCGCCCTGGATTCAGAACCCCTACCCCAGGGATCATGAAATTTACAATTTTGGTAGAAGCCTTCCTGCTCTACATCACTATATGCATTTAGTTTTTCTTACATGTGTGTGGTTCTTGAGAAGAGGATTTTTAAAAATTGGTCAATTTTGGGCAGTTTTTGCCCAGCCCCTAAGGCCTCAGGGGTGAAGGAATCCTGAAATTTACAATTTATGTTCCCCTTGTTCAAAATATGTTTCATACCAAATTTGAAAAGAATTGGAATGATAGTTATCAAGAAGTTAAAAATGTCTATTGTTCACACATTTAATAACTGACCATTTTGGCCCCACCCCGATACCAAAACCCCTACCCCTGGGATCATCAAATTTACAATTTTGGTAAAGGACTACCTGTTCTAAATATCTATTTACTTTCAAGTTAGTATCAATAGCACTCAAGACGCACGACGAACGACGACGGACAAAAACAGAAGATTTTCAAAGAAATATTGCATTTTCACTATATAATCAATCAGCCCCGCCTTTGCACCAGAACCCCTGACCCAGGGGCCATAAATTTCAGTTTTGAAAGAAGCATCCTTGATCATCATTATCATACTATTAGTTTGTCTACTTAATACCCAGCAGCAGAGAAGATTTTCAAAGAAATAAAATGCATTTTCACTATATGATCAATAGGGCCCTACCCTAATACCAGAACCCCTGACCCAGGGGCCATGAATTTCACAATTTTGAAAGAGGCATCCTTGCTCATCATTACTATGCTATTAGTTTGTCTACTTAATACCCAGAGACAGAGAAGAAGATTTTCAAAGAATTTCTACATTTTCACTATATGACCAATAGAGCCCCACCCTAACACAAGAACCCCTGCCCCAGGGGCCATGAATTTCACAATTTTGGTAGAGGGCTCAACGCTCATTATAATTATGCCCACAGTTTGGCTTCTTGATGTCCAGGAGTAAAGAAGAAGATTTTTTAAAATTACACTCATTTTGATGGTTTTTGCCCCACCCCTCAGGCCCCAGGGGGGCAGGGACCACGAATTTCACAATTTTTGTTCCCCTCCACCCACAGATGCTATATGCCAAAATTGGTTGAAATTGGTTCAGGGGTTTCAGAGAAGAAGCTGAAAATGTTCAAATGTTAACGCACGACGAACGACGACGGACAAAAACAGATAGCAATAGGTCGCCTGAATGATTCAGGTGACCTAAAAACTTTTATGGCAATACTGAATACTAAGAAATTCCTATACTAGTTGTGCATAACTACACAGTTCTAAGTAGTATTGTGTACTTAAAAATTCTTTAATACATGTTATGATTACACAGTTTATGGTAATATTGAATATGATTATGCAGTTCATGGTAATATTACATATGATTATGCAGTTTATGGTAATATTGTATATGATTATGCAGTTTATGGTCATATTGTATATGATTATGCAGTTTATGGTCATATTGTATATGATTATGCATTTCATGGTAATATTACATATGATTATGCAATTTATGGTAATATTGTATATGATTATGCAGTTTATGGTCATATTGTATATGATTATGCAGTTTATGGTCATATTGTATATGATTATGCAGTTTATGGTAATATTGTATATGATTATGCAGTTCATGGTAATATTGTATATGATTATGCAGTTCATGGTAATATTGTATATGATTATGCAGTTCATGGTCATATTGTATATGATTATGCAGTTTATGGTCATATTGTATATGATTATGCAGTTTATGGTCATATTGTATATGATTATGCATTTCATGGTAATATTACATATGATTATGCAGTTTATGGTAATATTGTATACGATTATGCAGTTTATGGTCATATTGTATATGATTATGCAGTTTATGGTCATATTGTATATGATTATGTAGTTCATGGTAATATTGTATATGATTATGCAGTTCATGGTAATATTGTATATGATTATGCAGTTCATGGTAATATTGTATATGATTATGCAGTTCATGGTAACATTGTATATGATTATGCAGTTCATGGTAATATTACATATGATTATGCAGTTTATGGTAATATTACAAACGAATCAAGTATTTCTTACTGAGTTGGTACAGTCCTCCATCTTTGCACACAAATGAAACAAAGTGGGTGTTGACTTTAGAGTCACTTGGCGGGGCCTGTAAATTTAAATTACACTTCTGTAATTAAATTCTGCATCAATTTTTACAGTTTATGATCATTCATTAGTGAACTTAATAGAATTTAAGAAACCATAATATACATGTACACATAAAGGAATTCCAAGAAGTGTACCTTTTCATTATAACCTAATCAAGACATACATCCACTTCTTTGACACATTGAAGGGGGAACATTTACTCTTGTCAAAAATACTGGGGAGCGACGAAACTGAACATTACTCTTGTAAAAGAAGCATGAAAACTGATTCTTGTGGCACAGTGCTTAGAGTGATCTGCCCTTGTACAAATTGTTAATGTGGGCAAATATACATGAATCAATACAAGTTTCTTTCCTCAACACATAATTTTCTGGTTTATAAGAACATATCATACTTTTCAAAATTAATAATCATGGGGAATTCAAGGAATTTTACTGCTTTATAAAAGGAGCCTGATGCCCTGTGATGAAAGTCTTACGGATGACTTAATTCAGCAGAACGTTCCAGGATATAAAATATTGTTGTCTACAAAGTATTTCTGCATGATTAGTGTTTAGAGAGTCCTTAAGAATTCAATATTGTTTGACATTTCAATATTGGTCTGTTGCAGAGTGTGGCCTGATACACTATCCAAAAATAATTATTTGAAACTCATTTTTGGCCTGTCATTCATACTAACCTACCTAAGAGAAAAAAGTATTCAAAGCTGTTCAAAATTTCATAGTAAAAAGTAAAAGTTATCTTAGGAAAAACAAATAAGGTATTTCATCCTTTCTTTTTCTTTTCACATTTGATAAACAAATGTTCATATATGACTGTTAATACTATTTGTAGTTAACATAGGGAGACAGACTAGCATATAAAGTTGTAAAACTTGTTTCCGAATCCTTTTGCTACTATAATAATGATTGTTATATTTATATGTGTGATTACTATGCAATAATTTAAATATGTTTATGCTAAAAATATTGTGCTTATTTTAGAGAAAGCAAAATAATTCAAAACTTGAGAAAAATTTCCTATGGAATTCTAACATAAAACAGTACTTGAAGAAATAAAACAGATTACCAAGACAACATGAGAAGGCAGTGTGAATAAAACAGTACTCTCAGATTATACAACTCTCAAACATCAAAGTGGAATCAAGGGCAGATCACTCTAACTGATAAAAAGGGAGTATCACAGTGTGCCAAGCCTTGTTAACTGAAAAATGTATAGTAGCATGTAATACGAAAATTTGTATGCAACATGTAGTGTTTAACAAAATAAAGTAATCGTTGAATTCTTTAAGGATAGGTAGGACAATGATCAGATGACTGAAATTTATTCTGTCGGATACTCCTCATCATAATAGTGGCTGTTGTCGCTTTACTACCTAAGACATCATAACATACTAAACTATATCATGTCTCATAGTAGGCTGTGACCTTATAGCTGTGGGGAATATTGTGATGTCTCTGTGTTAAGGCTCTCCAATCTAATAAAAATCAATTCCAGAACAGAAATGGCCATGTTGTTAAATGTAGAATTTTTCAAACAAAAAACAGATGCACTTTTAAAACATCACATGTATATCTTCAATGTTTTTATAACAACTAATTCATTTGTATTATTCTAAAATTCAATATAACCTTAGTCTGTCCTTCTTGTGCTGTGTCATCATGAGCCAATCCCATGTCCTACAAAAGATAATCATAACTTTCTAAAATTTCAGCTGTCCTACAAACGATTATTACCATAACTTTCTACCAATTGAAAACACGATGTGCACGTGCAGAGTAACAGTGGCCATTGAAAGCAGTTTAATCTACGTAATTCACATATGGCTTTGCTCATATCAAGATTCTCTTTGATGAATGGTCCTTCATGTATACGCCAGAATCAAAGTACATCTATCTGATCATGCGAACATGCTTTATTCCCCAGGTATGGATCCTTTCGCTTTCATGTGCGCCGCCATTACGATAAACAAAATGTTTAGGTTAATAGATAGGTCACGGCAGGAATATTCTTCAAAAACTACAGTCATTGAAAAAACAAAATCTAATAAGAGGCCCATGGGCCACATGGCTCACCTGAGTCACCTTGGCTCATATCTCAAGGATTTGTTAGGGTCTGTAGAGGGCCGAAATTCGGCCCAATTCCCAATGCTGAAAAGCAGACGTTTTTCCCAAAATTATGCCTAAAAATTCCCAAATGATGGATGCTTTGATGACAATATGCCATGAGGGGCGATCCAACCTCAGTGCCATTCTATTGCAAATTTTTTTTTGATAATTGATAATGAAATATCAAATTTTTTGCTTGTAAGTTGTTTTTCTTATATTTGTATGAAACAAATTTCCCAATTTCAATCAAATATCGCTATTTTTCCCAAACTTGAAGGCTCTGGATCCTGGATTCAAGGGGTAAAAAAATCCCTGTATCTAAAGATTTTCCCTATATATATCAGATTATAAAACTTTGATCCCTATTGTGGCCCAAACCTACTCCCGGGGGCCATGATTTTACTAAACTTGAATCTGCACTATGTCAGGAAGCTTTCATATAAATGTAAACTTTTCTGGCCCAGTGATTCTTCAGAAGAAGATTTTTAATGATTTTTCGTATATATTTCTTTGTAAAAACTTTGATCCCCTATTGTGGCTCCATACTACTCCCTGGGGCCATGATTTTAACAAACATGAATCTGCATTATGTCAGAAAGCTTTCAAGTAAATATCAGCTTTTCTGGCTCAATGGTTCTTGAGAAGAAGATTTTTAAAGATTTTTCCTAAATATTTGTATGTAAAAATTTGATCCCCTATTGTGGCCCACCCTACTCCTGGCGGCCATGATTTTAAGAAACATGAATTTGCATTATGTAAGGAAGCTTCTGGCCTAGTGGTTCTTGAGAAGAAGATTTTTAAATTGACAATCGGAAGTAAATGAATATTATGCGCATGCTCAAGTCATAGAATTAGAATAACTCGCCCAAAACAAAGTCATTTGTCCCATTGATTATGCATATTCACTCGGTCTGTTCCGGATTTCGCATGTGTATAATTTACTGTCATTTTCAACGTCTTTCTTCGGGCAAGTGAAATTGAGTTCGGGCATGTGGATTTCCTGAAAATGGTTGCCCTAATGGCTTGTAGTTTGTAAATCTTATAATATCATTGACTGTTGAAGGAGGCATGGCCCTTCATTTGAACAAACCTGAAAGATCTTCACCCAAGGATGTTTTTGGCCAAGTTTGGTTATAATTGGCCCAGTGGTTCTGGAGAAAAAGTCGAAAATGTAAAAAGTTTACAGATGACAGACAACAGGCGATCAGAAAAGCTCACTTGAGCTTTCAGCTCAGGTGAGCTAAAAACCGATTAATGGGAATAAAATTTTCACAATCGAGCGCTTAGAATTTGCCAATGGTCAACTGATTTTCAATTATAATCGATGATTGGAACACCACTACCCTTTACCCAAGGATACATTATGGCAAGTTTGGCTGAAATAGGCTCTGTGGTTCTGGGGAAAAAGTCAGAACTGTGTATAGTTTACATTCAGATGGATGCAAGACAACAGACAGTGTTTTTCACACCAATTTATAGCTACCTTATGGCCTATTATTTGTGAAAAATCTTCAAAATTTTTAGATATTGGGAATTTTTCAATGCTGAATTTCTTCCTATTTTTTTTTTATATCCATTGTACTATTCATTTTTTCATAATTAAAACTTTTTTTGGCATTTCACATAATACTTCAAACTATGCAACACAGCCCATATGTTATGAAATCAACATTATACAGGATTCTAAAAACATTCGCTCAAATGCTGAAAACATATAGACTTGTTAGTATCTAATAATCTCAGGACTCTCCTGACGCAGTAGTAGGTATATACTTAAAACATTTGTTACAAAATTTGTTTTACAAAAGTTGAAATAAATCTTTACTCAGTTTATTTCATTGGGAAATTTGATACCATGTAGGAATTTCTGGACAATTTTTGTGATTTTTGCTAAAATTCAGCAGCAATTCTTCTGTAAGAAGATGACAGATAATCAGAAAAGCTCACATGAGCTAAATAGAAAATATCTAATTTCAATTCGAATATATGAAGAGGAGCAACATGCCTACTAGAACAAGGAGTGCAAACAGAGACAACAACATGAGCAAAGATTGAGAATCAACAGCTGGGGGAAAAACCTTCATAAAATTTAACACATTTAGAGTCAGAATTTCAAACAAACTTTTAAATTTTTTTTAATTTACCTGGTCAGCTTGTAGAAACTCTGCTCTCTCATCAGCTGTCATATTGGCAGTGTTTTTGAGGAACTTGGTAAAATATTTGTCATCTGCAATACATCATACTTGATATTAGTTGACTTAGGCATATACCTACTACTGTACAGTTTGCACCTATTAAAACAATTTTATTTATGCATCATCGTTGGCTTTAGTATATAAAAATTTAAGATACAATATTTTATTTCCATAACTGAGAACAATTGTTTTGACTTTGTCATGGGCAGTTCTACAATACAATAGAATGGTAGTAAAATTTAAAGGAAAATCATACCTTTGAAAGTTATATTTTTCTCATTATTGGCAAGTGCATGTACAATTGCTATAGTACCACAAGCATTTCTGATTGTCTGTTTCACAAAATACAGGCCAGAATCTGTTTTGTATTCACCAATACGTGTTGCCTCAGACTGAAAATGAAAATAAGGTCTTACTTTCCATAATAATTATTCTATACCACATTAGATAAATCTTTAGCTCCGTCCACTGTGAAATGAGTGCCTACCTTCTCCGTGATTGGATACAAGAGAACCACAGCAGCCACGGGCCTGGGGACCATTAGCAACAATTCATCCTCCAAGCCAAAGACATCCGCAAACTGCCATTCTTCGGATACACCCAAATTGTGAATGTACTATACACAAAGGGAAAATTACAATCATGATTTGTTGTTTGAAAAACATTACACAGGATATAATATCTATATATTTCAGGAATAAACATTTAGGTTGTTTGTATCATAAGGGGGGGGGGGGGGGGGGTATAAACAATGAAACAATGGAGAAATTCACTCCACACTCAAAGTCAATAAAAGCATGCAATCGATGTCGCTGGCACTTTATTAGAAAATAAGCTATATCAAATCATATATACTGTGTGCTATACATTCATGGACCCATAGCCTCCTTAGGCATGGTATACTTTTTATTTCCCCTTTACTTATAAACTTGGTAGGAAGTCTAGATACCCTAATTTTGTAACATACGTGACTGTCGCCGACTCAATTTTTAAAACTGAACAAGCAAATGTAAAAATCTGAGAGCGTGTTTGTTAATTCTCTTTGCGTTATTATCATTTGTATTACCTAAATTTTCATTCAATAAAAGTTTAAAACTTTTAGCGTATGATTTTAAGCAGTGGTGCATATATTGCTCCATGTCGCCAGATTTTATTCTGTGATCATTGGGTCAATTAAACTTCCAATGTATGGACAAAGATTTCGTCTTATCTTTATGTTTTTTTATCTATTTTGTCGCTAAAATATCCAAAAACTTAGGAAAAATATTCATCAAGCGATATTTGGATGTGACATTGAGAAGAAGTTATCATTATTTTCAATATTTTGCATGTCAATTTAAGAAATGTAACATTCGATACAATAAACTTTTTATCAAAACATATTTGCAGAGCAAATGTTATCCCTTTTATGAAATCCCCGTAGTGTACAGAGAATAAAAATATAAACATTCATTTTGCAGAAGTCATTGGTTGGTCTGAAATTTGACAAACGTGTCAAGATGTAACATTCGTTACCGAAAAATTAACTAAAGGGAATAATATAAGAATTTTCTGCGTATCTTGCTCGCTGTCTGCATGATATGGTATACGACATGGATGTCTACTATGAACATTTGAGTTTGAAAGTCAATACGTGTTAAACTTCGAGAATTAGGATTAATTTTCTCTTCAGTAAGTACTGTAGCAACAACTGCAATGTTTTTGTATACAATATTGATTAAGCAGATGGAATGTTTCGGTCTGAATTTGTTCTTATGATATCAAAGAATGTATATCGTATTCCAAATATCTCTAAATTCCTCTGGTGTAAGCATTACATTGAGTAGAACACTGGTAACATATGTCACTCAAAGTAACATATGTTACTTAATCAAATGCTTGATTAGACATCAAATATTGAACTACATATTGACAAAATATCATCATTAATGATATATTTGTTGAATATCAACTAAGCTATGAAGAAACAAATGTGTTATTGTTCCCATATTCCTAGCATATACAGATATCCTCCGCAAGAAATACAGGCCATGCTTTTCTCTGCTACTGTCTCAGACCTGTGATTCTTCCGTCAGAAGACAAAATCTCCCGAATTTGAGCCCCCCTTCCGTTCCTTCCGTTAAAATGTAAAATCTTCCGTCATTTCAAATTTTCAACAACAAAAATTTTCTGAGCGCTATTTTTCGATATTGATAAGGAAAAACCCCGAGACAATCGAAAGTCGTCTTTTGAATTACGTATTTCCGATCGAGCTCGAGCTTCGCGATATTTGTGTAACTGAAAGTGTTTCCGGTCAAAACAAACCTTACAATTTCGTGTTTAATTCCATTTATTTCATAAGTATTTGTTGTTTATTTCACCTCAGCATTTGAGATACAGGAATATTGACGGTATATTTACCCGTCCATTCTTTTTCAGTTTTTTTTTATCCCGGGATATTCAATAAAGTTTAATATATTAATACTTTGAATTTTCGATCAGCTGACTTGCATTTTCTGTTGTTACTTTGCAACTTGTTTTATAAAATCATTCCATCTGGTTTACCATAAGTGTGTTGCACTTACCGAAAGTGAACATTTGTTATTGTTTGGTACGCTAACTAAATTTCATTCCAGTTTTCTAGTTTCATATTACCCTTTTAATTCAAACTAGGAATAGAATAGCAAAATTTCCCCTGTGTTTCACTTGTTCATTCAGAACAACCCTCCTGTTTTTATTATAAATCAGTTCAGCTTATTCTACTTTGCTTGTAATTCTGAATTAAGCATTCTGGAAGACTTCGTAGCCATTGGTAATGTATTGATTATACAAATATTTTAGTGTGATAATTGTTATAACTTGTTATCTCTGTAATAAATATAACAAGTTTTTTTTCATTTAATTGTGGTTTTTAAGGTATTGACTTAAGAATTATCAATGTTCTTAACACAAAAAAGGATTTATCAATGTTCTCAACACAAAAAGGATCTGATGATTATGAACTCAGACACTTGGAACACAAAAAAAACCAACTACTAGTAGCATGATTTCATTACCCAATGAACACACAAAAACGGTAAAAAAAAATGTCGATAAAAAATCTCCAGTTATCAGACCAAAACTCCAGCTGAAAATTTTCAAATCTCCAGTTGTGGCATGACAGTTCTGTCACAGGTATGCAGTGTCTTATTTATGATACATGTAACAATGCAACTCTACATTTATCAGTTTGCTAGAATTCAGCATCTTTTCATAATATATCTTAGAAATGAAGGGATTAATCTCTGATGATTGTTCTATGCAATCTCATAGAGAAATCATTAAAAAATATTTTATCTGAATGGAATGTATGTTACCAGAAATTCCATTACGTAATATCATTCTAATTGTTTTCAATTTTTTTTTTTTTTTTTCAGATATTTCTTACGAGAGCAGAAATATAGAATAACTACCATGAAAAAAATGTTTTAAAATAAAAGAACAACCATGAAAAAATGTTTTAGAAACAATAATATATGCTCCCTGTGTGGCAATACTGAAAAAGTCTGTATAGACAGTGAAAATAAGGGTTTAACTAGTAGTCAGAGGCAAGCATAATGATACATGTAAGTTTGATCTCTCAAAATACTTATAAACAACTACTCATTTGAGTCATGTATGACCTTTGACCTTGTGACTTGAAATCCAATGGGGGCCATCTATTGATAAAGGGGCACCAGTGTTTCAAGTTTGATGTCTGTCAAACAAAGAGTTCTCAACGGACAATATCTTATGTCCAGAGTAGTTTAACCTTGTCCTTTTGACCTTAAAATCAATAGGGGACATCTATGTCTTAAGATTCACGTTTTAAATATTCATTCATAACACTGCGTGGTGCATTATACTGACAGTTTCTATGGAAAGGTATTCCAAAATAAGCAACAAAAATATAAGATTCGGTATACATTTAATCAAAATGTTGGGGAAATTAAACATTTTCTTTACAATATTATTGTAAACAGATTGTTAGAAATGTGTAAATATGTTTCTTTCCATTTTTGAATAGAAATAATGTGTTTATAGTAATGAAAGAAAAATAAGAAACATACGTTACTTTTATTGTTTATTATAACAAAGAGCAATCCGAGTTTCAAAATATGTGCCCGTTATTTCTATCAGAATCATGAGCATTTACAGGTCTGTGGAAAACTGCCGGTCATGCCAGCAAGACCCTCTTAATTTGGTCATGACCGACATAAGTTGGTTAAATGTCGGACCGCATGACCGATGTTGTTTGCACCGCCCGCATTAAGAAAAACACAAATGCCACAGCGTAAACAGTCTTTATCCAGAGTTGTCGTTTCTTATGCATCGGTAATCCTCAGATGACTTCACTACGCAATGCTTTAGGCCTATACAATATGTGAGGTGGAAGCCACTCGAGGATCTCCAAATGAAACTTTTGTCTGGCTCCCTCGCTCACTAACAACGATGCATAGTAGGGACAGGGAACCAGGCAAACTAAACCGCGCGAAAGTATGGCGTCGTGGCCGATCAAATTTACACCGGGATCAAAGCCAGGCCAAGCATCAAAAAGAAAAGGAGATGTTATGTTATGTTAATTTTAACTCTTAATATTCGGACAGGCAAAGTTGATAAACATGTCTGTCTGAATGACAGGCTTCTGAAAAAAAAATTCCACAGTTCTGATTTATATAGCGAAACATCAATCTTTTACTTTTGTTTTAATTGCATATTTTTTTTTTTACAAATTCAGAAGAAAAGACACATTTGGTAAATTTCTTTTCTTACCTACATTATATTTCTATTAAAATTGGTATTTCCATTGAATTAAGTGATGTCATTATAATTTTGCAACATCAATCGTATAGAATAACTGATAATAACATCATTTAGGCATAATATTTTTATGGATGTACTGTTATGAAAATGTTGAAACATACGTTACATAATCATAGCGCTATAACTTCATTTACATACAAAAAGCTATTGTTCTATATCTATTGCTAGTCTTTTGTTTTCATGTTTCATACATATTGAACTGTTCGAGAATATTTGTTAATCAATTTTATTTTCTGTCATTTCAAAGATATTGAAAGTGATATCTAGTCGTTCATTTTGCGTTCTTAAAATCTTATTGCTGACTTTTACAGCGGATAATTTCTTGTTGTGTTAATTAAATATTTTCTTTGAAAACCTGTTTTATTGTCTTTCGCAAATTAGAAAAATATATGCTCAGTCAATTCCAATACAAGTTATGGAATAATACATGGAAAATTAATGTTTATCTTAAATATTATCATGTCAAGGAATCAGTAATGAAGGTTACATGTGAGAAAAATCTCTAAAAATATACCATACTTTGACCTTCTGTAAAAAAAAATCTGTCATACTTAACTTGAAACAATTTGAGGTGAGTGTTCAACAGATATTTACCATTAATAAACGCATGTTACCATATATATTTTGAATGGTCGATAAACCATGATTTTGAAACTCTCAGTTGCACGTTTTTATTGACTTTGAGTGTCCATATATGCTCCTACTTTTTAAATACCCTCATGATGCAAACAAGCTAGAAATATTTGTCATATCGTTTTGGTTTTACAATTCAAGTTGAAAAGTCACTGCATTTATCCACAGGAACCGGTAATTTTGTCTGTCATAATAATAGTAGTGGTCAATTGCCAATAAAAAGCACGGTGTTATACTTATAGATCCGTAAGTATTATTTATTATTATTACAGACAAAATTACCACCCCGGTTCCAATGAATTATCGAGAAATAAACTAAATAAAATGTAAAATTTATATTACGTAATATTGATATGACAACATTCTGATATTTTTCTAGACTTTGATAAAATTATGCTAATCATGCATTGCTGCAATGCAGATGTCGAAGAACAAATTAGAGTGACTTCCCTTAACCTGGATTTACGCGTGCAGTTTCCACGGGTGAATCATTACCTTGTTCAAAACCTAGAATAAAAAGAAAATACATTGTAAAACTGCTGTACGGTTTTTTCTTCTTCCAAAAACACATTATAAATGTAGACTAATTGTTAAAACTCACGTCCGGGTTTGACTCTAGCGGTATCCAACTGATTTTTTCTGCCATGTTTCTTGTTTCGCTTTCACTCGAGAAGTGCTTTGAGGATATTGGTTACGTCGTTCCTGGTTGATTTCCGATTTCCTGTGATCTGAAGTTTCAATAGGCGCAGATTATGAATATGACAAAGTCAACAATGACAATTATCTCGAAATTACGAGAAGATCAATTATCATAATTACCACCACCCCCCAAATATAATATGTGTTAATTATTAGTAAAGTAAAAGTAAATTTTATTTAAAGTCGGCACTATATACATTCAACAAATCAAACACAACCTCTGTACAATTTAGACTGAGCTTTTTAACCGATTATATAAATGTCTCTGATTTTCTCGAATTTCCTATTTGGATTTTCTTTTTATTACGAGCTTGTACAAATTTATGGTACCGTATGTAGGCTAATTATACAACTTCATTATTCGTAATATACTACTAGTTTGCTTTGATCTTTGCTTCAATATTAGATTTTGTTCTTGTCATAGTATTTGGCATATTTTGTTTGAAGTATCATTTTCATTTTAGTGTGCACGCATATCAAAATCTACTTGGCACAAGACTTTGACTTGTGGCGATGCTATGAACAAAGTATACACGAGGCCACCAACGACATTCACAAAATTTCAATAAAGTAACTAAACTATTATCAGCCTACAAAGAAAAACACAACATAAAAACAGAACCAACAAAAAATGAAAAAACTCTAAACACTTTCTAGAAATATTTCGACCGTGTTGCCGGTCGGTCGTGGATATATAGATATAAAGCACAAATAATTTCACTTCATTTGGATACACACTTCCGCCCCTACCCAGGGTTGAACTCACGACCTGCGAAACTCCTAGCAGCATGTAACCAGCGTGCTAGACCGCTCGACCATCTAGGCAAATCTAAAATAAACTTGTTTTCGATGACGATGGAATTCTCGCCACGCTGTCACACGCTACACGGTCATTGAGAATGGATATGGGATACAGTTATTTAACGTACATTTAAGAGGATCATCCATGATGCACATTGCATTCGAAATATTTCATATAAAGCACAGAAATAGCAATGAACTCTTAAAGGGTTTTTACCACGATTTTTAGAGTAATTAAAATCAGAAGGAGTAACGTTAATAAAGCACGTTTCTGCTGTTACATTGTTTCATTACTCCCAATAATTGATACAAACATGCAATTTATCTGCATATTCAAAGCTTCCGCTTCTCAAATCGTCACCAATGAGCTATCTAGTCACGTGATACGTCATGACGTCATACGTGTCAATGTGCTGCAGCAGCTATGTATGTATGTGTGAATAGATTCTATTGA
Source organism: Ostrea edulis (assembly GCF_947568905.1). Lineage (NCBI taxonomy): Eukaryota > Metazoa > Mollusca > Bivalvia > Ostreida > Ostreidae > Ostrea > Ostrea edulis. The sequence goes on along the minus strand of NC_079165.1, from coordinate 83,851,601 downwards.
AAGTCATAAATTATACAGAATGGATAATTAATGTTCTGACATCGATGACATTCCGTTAGTAAATTTAAGATTCCGCCATACATATTTGAACCTGCCGCTGAGCCAAATCTTAAAGAAATTTCCTCAGCAAACATATATATTAGCCTAATATATGGAGCGTCAAATTAACATAAACTCAAATAATTGAAGATATCTTCAATTATTTGAAGATATTATCAATTCAATTATTGCTCTCTTTAATTGAATTAATGCGCGCATTAAATCAATTATTGGTCTCATCAAATGAATTAATGCGCGCTTCAATTCAATTATTGCTCTCATTAATTGAGTTAATGCGCGCATCAATTGAATTAATGAGAGCAATAATTGATTTAATGCGCGCATTAATTCAATTATTGCTCTCTTCAATTCAATTGATGCCCGCATTAATTCAATTAATGAGAGCAATAATACATTTGATGCGCGCATTCATTCAATTATTGCTCTCTTCAATTCATTTGATGAGAGCATCAATTTAGTAGAAATATTGCTCGCAATAATTAATTTAGAGCTCGGTATAAATAATTTGATGATCTCTTTAATTCAATTGAAGATATCTTTAAATCATTTACAATGCTTTTGTGTAAGGAATTAATGCGCGCATCAATTCTTTTAAAGAGAGCAACAATTCAATTAAAGATATCATTAATTCAATTGTGGATATGTTGAATTGAAGATATCTTTAATTATATAGTTGTTCTCTCTAAAAGAATTATTGCTCTCTTCAAATGAATTAAAGATATCATTAATTCAATTGAAGAGAGCAATAATTGAATTAATGCGCGCATTAAGTCAATTATTGCTCTCATTAAATGAATTAATGCGCGCATCAATTCAATTATTGCTCTCATCAATTGATTTAATGCGCGCATTATATCAATTATTGCTCTCTTCAATTGAATTGTAGCGCGCATCAATTCAATTGTTGATATCATTAATTCATTTGAAGAGACCATTAATTCAATTAAAGCGCGCATCAAATCAGCTGAAGAATTAATACTCTCATCAATTCAATTAATGCGCGCAATAATTCAGAATTGAAGATATCGTTAATTATTTGAAGAGATTTTTAATTCAATTGTTGCGCGCATCAAATGAATTGATGATATCTTCAAATAATTGAAGATATCTTCAATTATTTGAGTTTATGTGAATTTGGCGCTCCATACTAATAGCCTACTACATCGACATGGACGGACTCGGACGGAGATCCCGCTCACAGAAAGGATGGAATTTTCAACTTTTGGTATATATCTGAATGACACATTTCGTTTGCAAACATTTTGACTGTGTTCCCTTGTAGATCATAATATTTTCAAAGCATTAGAGGTCTGTATATGTAGAGTGTAACATGCATTAATTATTTAGCTAATGATGATCTAATTAGAATAAGTTCTTCTCTAACCGTTACACTGGAGAAGGTAGAGAAAATTTGCTTTTAATTAAATTGATGCATTGACCTACAATGTGTCGAAGGAAACAGTCGATTTACCGATCGATTTAATTTATAATTTTATTTTTCAAAGGGGGGGGGCGGATTTTAAAATTACCAATCTGATGAAAATCTATCGACTTCTTAAATCGTATAGTGTGTGTTTAAGAGGGAGGGAGAGAGAGAGGGGGGGGGGGGGGGGAGATGGGGCCAATGGTCGTAACCTTTACCTTATAATCGTCCCTCTCATTACTTTTTAAAAATAATATAGGGGGGAGGGGGCTGTCATTCATTATATTGTTGCAATTTTTTTTTCACTATGTTATTCAGCATTTTTGACGATTATTGAATGGCATTTTTTCGACTTTTTCATTTACTTACTATTTTAATCGGGGGGGGGGGGGGGATAGACCGTGTAGTCATTTCGTACATGGTGTCAATACTCAAAACTTCAAGCGGGGGGGGGGGGGGGGCAATATATGTTGCATATGAAATCAAAGGTGCATTTATATAAAAAGTGTATGCTACACAGAAATTTCTGTGGTTGTCAGACCCGCGGCGACTTCAATGATTGCCTCAATACCTGGTAGGCTATAAGAGTTCTCAAACTGAAGGCAGTCTCTGATTATGTCGAGTCTGAAGGACAACGAGCCTATTAATTTGTAAACAGAAATGTCGATATCATGCATTAAATGGGTTAGAATGCAATGTGTAAGTTCGCCGTTGGTTTGAAGTATTTCTAAATTTAGTTCTAAGCTCACAAAATTTTTCCGACTTGCCTCGTTGGTAAAAGTAAAGAAACTCTTTTTTTTTTTTTTTGGTGCTCATTATTACAGTATATACTGTACAACACAATATGATGGGACTTGTAACTGTTGAATCTCTCCATTTTGTATCAATAGCCTGCTGTATGTGCTGTTCACAACAGGTATGACGTTACATACTAATGGCGCGAAAATCTCTAACGAGAATATCTGGCTTTTTGCACTTTCGATACAAAATAATCACCAACGCACGCTTTATATTGAAAAAATAATAATATCACGATTCAAAACACCACAAGCAATAAAAATCGTGGTAAAAACTAAGTGAAGAAATATTTAATATAAAGCACAGAAAATTTCACTTTATATATATATATATATTGCACATTGAAATGTTAACAATCATGTATGCTGTATGCCCGAGAGGGCCCTAATTTGGAAATAAATCATATTCTATTCTATATATAGGGGTCACATGGACTTTCACCAGTAACACATTACAATACTACAGCTGTATATTGAATCAATGCAATTATCTGTAAAATCTGACTAGATAAATCAAACTGAATAAATGCCTTGATCTTACCGCTGTTTCTGGTATATCACTATACGTACACCGTCTTTCAATATTATATCCGAATCGATCCGAATTATCGTGTCCTGGGTTTTGAATCCAGAGCATTTCTTGGACCCATTTTATATATCAATGAACGAATATTCTAGAAATAAGAACGCTATAATCTCTAAATTTATAGGTATATTTCATTATATTGGCTTTTGCTAAAAATAGCTTCGGGAAATTCCCACTCCCTTTAACACGCCACGCGCTGGTTAATGGTTTGAATATTGCATGAACAAATGATTGCGATAGTACACAAAATAACTTAAGACACCCTGTAAGTTCTTGTATAAAATAAAAATAAAGAAAAACATAGTTTAGTCCATAAAATTATATCTAGGCCTAAATATTCTAATGGCACAAACACAATTGGCAAAGGCCCTAGATCTATCTATCTACATGTATATATCTATCTATCTATACATGTATGTACATACATTTATAAAGAAAAATTAGAACGCCGAAAATAACTCTAGCGGTCCGGTTTCATTTTCAATCTTCAAGATAATATATATATATATATGTGTGTGTGTGTGTGTGTTTCAGATCCACAACACGGACACAAGGTTGAATTCACTGAAGAAATAAAAAAGCACTAAAATGACTAACGACTAGAACAATACTCATTCGATTGTCAAATTTTCAATTTCGAGACGACATGTCCCTTCCTTAGGACAAAGAAAGGTTTACATAAAATGGCTAAAAATGTATGAAATTTTAAAAACCTAAAGTTGCTAGCACTATATCTAGGAAGGGACAAGATTTGGAAATGTAAGTTTGAACCGATTGCTTTGATTAATGCACTGAATGACACACACACACACACGCGCGCGCGTAGATATAATAGTGTGAGTTTTGTGGTTGAATTATATCTATTATTCATTTTCAAAAAGAGGGTTGAGATTGTTTTCTTGTCAACAATTCGACCCCCCCCCCCTTTCCTTGCTGCTTTTAGAACTGGGTATGAATGTCAGTCCACCTTACTTAGGATCATGGAAGACTGGAAGAGAGCCTTGGATGAGAATAAGTATGTAGCCGCCATTCTTATGGATCTCTCCAAGACTGTCGACTGTCTCTTCCATTATTTGCTTCTACGGTCTTGGAAATGAAGCCTTAAGTCTTCTGGAAAGTTATCTCAGTGAGAGATATCAATATGTGAAAATCGGAGAGTTTTCTATATAGTTCATTTCAACCAGTTTTCAAAGGCGTTCCTCAGGGCTCGATACTTGGACCAGTACTGTTTAATGTCTTTATAAATGATATTTTTGGCTTTGTCTCTGACTCTTCCATTTATAATTATGCTGATGACAACACTGTTTCTCACTCTTATGAAAAAACAGATATATTAAAGACCACATTGGAAAATGATAGCTTAGCCCTTTTAAACTGGTTCAATTGCAACAGAATGAAGGCAATCCCTGACAAATTCCAGGCAATTTCAGTAGGAAAGAAGAGCAAAGATTTAGAATTAACTTTTGATTTAGGAGAAACTACTCTATGCAGTGAATCGGAGGTTAAACTATTAGAGGTAACCATAGATTATCTATTAAATTTCTACTCCCATATTGCTGACATCTGTAGGAAGGCAGCTAGGCAATTAAATGTTTTAAAAAGAATTGGACACAATCTTAATCGTTTAAAGACCCCCAAAAAAAACACCGTACGGTTGCTCCACGGATGACTGAATGTGGGCGGAGCTTATCCATGGTCAATGTTATTTACCTGGAATTTACCTGGCCAAGAGATCGGTTGTTGTGTATATTTTTATGATATACACAGGAAATTTCTCAGGTTATTACAAATTATGCTTAGTGTCTTGATTTGTGCAACAACAAAAAAATATTTAAAATTTCTACCGACATGCATACCGCATTTTTATTTCCCGTAAACCGTCAAACTTGGTCATATTTATGTATTGCAAATGACAGGTTTAGCCCATTTCTAAACCTTTGCTTTTTAAAACTTCTAATTAAATTGTTATATATCGTATATAAATATTTTCCTATATATAATATTACCCGGCGTTTCCAGGCACTTCCTGGTGTCCTGGGAGTTCGCGGTGTCGTGGGTGTAGTAGGTAAAATATCCATGTTTCGAGAGAATGAATAAATTCAAGTAGATCTGTGTACATGTACAACCAAATGAAGAATGGTCAAGATACCCCTCAATATGGGCCGTCTGTAGGGTTTCTGTAGCTGTAGTGTTTGCGTAATGGTGGTATCCCAAACAGAAGCTGACACGAAGTCTTCCCCCTCCTCTCTCTCTCTCTCTCTCTCTCTCTCTCTTTAGGGTTTCTGTGGACGTAGTGTTTGTGTAACGATGGCATCCCAATCAGAAGCTGACACGAAGTCTACACCCCCTCCTCTCTCTCTCTTTAGGGTTTCTGTGAACGTAGTGTTTGTGTAACGATGGTATCCCAAACAAAAGCTGACACATAGCTAGTCTACTCCCCTTTCTCTCTCTCTCCCTTACTCTCAACCTTTGACTAAATGAGTAATTATTGTCATACGTATGCAACACTATTGCCATGCCATATTATTTCATCTATATTATTGCTACAGTTTTACACATTTCTCTCTCTCTCTCTCTCTCTCTCTCTCTCTCTCTCTCTCTCTCTCTCTCTCTCTCTCTCTCTCTCTTTATAAACATAAAACCGTGATAAATTATAAATAGCTCAATACTCTCTCTCTTTATCTTTATAAATATAAAACCGTGATAAATTATAAATAGAAATATCTCAATAACTCTCTCTCTCTATAAATATAAAGCCGTAATAAATTATAAATAGAAATATCTCAGTAACTCTCTCTCTCTCTCTCTCTCAATATAAAGCCGTGATAATTTCAAACAGAAGCATTTTTTACACTACTGTAACAGTTTTACGCATGGGCAATATAACCATTATACATGTTGATGTGCTGTGCCAATAAAGAATTGTTCATGTTTTTAAAATATAAAGCCACAATAAATCATTAATAGAAAATATTCCAATAACTTATGTTTTTTTTTTTTTTTTTTTTATTATTATTGTTTGATTTCTGATTGTTTAATCTATAATATATGTATAAAGATGGAGAGAGAAAATACGATGATAAATTGCATTGTATAGGGGACGTTAGAAATTAAAATATTCTAGGTGCGAGTCAATGCTATCAAAACTCAGGTATACTGGGGCTTTCCTCGAGATCTGAAGACTGCCGGTCATCATTAGCCATGATTGTTATCAAAACATCTTTCTCGGGTAGCTGTAGACCACGGTCTCTGCAAACGTCAATCAACTTAAGCTCTATTGTTAAACGTTTGATTGACCAGCGGCTTATCATTGATCGCGACACAGGTAAAATTTGGGGGCGTTAACTTAAAGTTGGGTCTTTAAGTAAACTTACAATTTACCATTCCTTTATTTTATCAAATTTTAGCTACTGCCCCTTTACCTGGCACCTCTGCTCTGAGAAGAATACCATAAAAATGGAAAAACTACAGAAAAGTATGGCACGCCAAATTCACAAAAATGAGCTAAACATAGTTTCACAGTTGATAAACTAGGTTTATCGACTGTAAACTATAGTTTACGAACTGTAAACTATAGTTAACGATTCGTTAACTATAGTTTTCATCCGTAAAACTATATTTAACGGTTGTAAACTATAGTTTACAAATGCTAATCCAAGTTTATCTGTCTTTAAATAAACGTTAACAATAGATTTTGCTGATAAATACATATTCACATTTGAAAACTATAATTTACATTCGTTAACTATAGTTCACAATTGTTAATCCTAGTTTCACAAATTGTGATATTATATTTATCAGATAAACTTAAAAATAGTTTAGACTTGTAAACCGTAGTTATCAGATAAACTGTGTTTTGCAATCGCTAATGATTGTTTTCATTGTTAATTATAGTTTACGCTTGTGAAACATAGATTATCTGTTAACTATATGGTTTACAGATGTGAAATATAGATTAACGTCGTTAACTATAGTTTACGGTCCGTAAACTATAGTTTACAGTCGATAAACCTAGTTTATCAACTGTGAAACTATGTTTAGCTCATTTTTGTGAATTTGGTGTGCCATAGAAAAGGGCCCTTCGTTTCATATATAATGATTACGGTTTTTATTTATTTAATTATTTATTTTTTTTCAATTTTTTTTTTTTTTTTTTTTTTTTTTTTTTTTTTTTTTTTTTTTTTTTTACATATGATGAATTGCTTCAGCAATATCTTCTTCCAACCTTAAAAGTAATGTATGGAATCCGGATAGGGCCACGTAGTTCACTATCGCACCATCGCATCATCGAGGTTTGGGTCGATGGTGCGATGGCGCGATAATCCGATGACGATGGCGCGATGGTGCGATGACGATGACGCGATGGTGCGATAGCGCGATGACGATGGTAAGATGGCGCGATAATGCGATAACGATGGTGCGATAGTGCGATGGAGCGATACTACGATGACGCGATGGTACGATAGCGATGATGCGATAACGCGATACCGTTATTGTGCCATCGCGCCATCGGTATCGCATCATCGCCATCGTACCATCGCGTCATCGTAGTATCGCTCCATCGCACTATCGCACCATCGTTATCGCATTATCGCGCCATCTTACCATCGTCATCGCGCTATCGCACCATCGCGTCATCGTCATCGCACCATCGTCATCGCATTATCGCACCATCGACCCACACCTCGATGGTGCGATGGTGCGATAGTGAACTACGTGGCCCTATCCGGATTTCATAGTTTCTCCATGACATCAGTCATTGCATTTAAAGATCATTCTTACAGTTTTAAATACACAAACACTGCCATTGTGCCCAGTGTCAGGACAACCAGGTTCCTAAGATCTGGAACTCTTTGCCAAATGAAGCTAGGCATCTTACCACCTTAATATGGAATCCGGATAGGGCCACGTAGTTCACTATCGCACCATCGCATCATCGAGGTTTGGGTCGATGGTGCGATGGCGCGATGGTGCGATGACGATGACGCGATGGTGCGATAGCGCGATGACGATGGTAAGATGACACGATAATGCGATAACGATGATGCGATAATGCGATGGAGCGATACTACGATGACGCGATGGTACGATGGCGATGATGCGATAACGCGATACCGATGGCATAACGATATCGCGTTATCGCATCATCGCCATCGTACCATCGCAGTATCGCTCCATCGCACGATCGCACCATCGTTATCGCATTATCGTGCCATCTTACCATCGTCATCGCGCTATCGCACCATCGCACCATCGTCATCGCATTATCGCGCCATCGCACCATCGACCCAAACCTCGATGGCGCGATGGTGCGATAGTGAACTACGTGGCCCTATCCGGATTCCATACCTTAAATCAATTTAAAAGTTTTATTTCCACTTGGTCTGGCCCCACATGTAATTGTAAATCATGCAGATCTTAGGTGCGGTGTACGTAGCTTTATATATGTTGCTTCTGCTCTTTTTATCTATGCAGCGTTTATGTGTGTGTTTGCATGGCTCAATAGACCTTTCTTTTCTAGTTTATTATTTATTTTTTAGTTAATTCCATCAGCAATGAATTTTTAAATATTTCTACGATTAATTTACTACCATTGTTGATTTTAATTATATTTAAATTATTTTCAAAATTCTTATACTATTTATCCAGCTTTCTACTTTCAAGAAACAGCTTACACTTTTCGCAATATCAGCAACAAACATTGCTAATTGGCTTGAATTTTAATGATGATTTTTATATACATTTACTCTTGCTTGTAGTATTTTATTTCTTTCTCTTAATCTTATGCTTTCGTATCTGTATGATGATTCTTGCATGAAATGTTTTGTTTTATGTTAATCTGTGATATTGTCTGTGTATATGTGTACATGCATGCTATGTGTCTTTGATATATGTGATAGTCGGTTAAAAAGCTCTACAGACCTTGTGTTTGATTTGTTGAATGTATATATAGTGCCGACTTTAAATAAAATTTACTTTACTTTTTATCAATTTTCCTAGTTTACACCTTCCTTAATGTGTAAGCGACTTCCGGTTCGCTGAGAATGTGTATGCACGTGCACTGAGTACACTACACACGTATTATTTGTAAGACTGCATTCTTTTTTTTTAAAGTTTGCATTGCGGTAGTATGGAAGTAAGCTTTCGTGCATAATAAAATAGCATGTCAACTCCCCAGGTGTTTCTGCGGCAAGCTTTTTGAAGGTCTCCAACGATTAACCCAGTTCTTACGTCACAATATGGCGGTGCTCTGAACGGTTGATCAGCTGAGAGGCAGAAACAATCGAATAAAGGTGAGTACAGTACAGCAGTAGGCTACCTGTTTGATTTCATACACAACCGAATTATTTTTACATACTTAAATTTTGCGTTACTGGATTGATGCTATGTGTTGAATTGATCTGACATTGCATTGTGTTACCGTTAAAACCGGACAAGATGAAAACAAAAACTTACAATGAAAAAAAAAAAATGTAAATCAGTTATATGATTTATTATCATCGTGAATTGTTAATGTTAACTTTTTTCGGTTTAGTATAAACGTTGATGATGAAACGAGATTTCTCAATGTCCAGTTCAGTTGACAGTTATTGACAAAAAATGTAGAACACTGTTTTGGGGGATTTCCCCACATTCACATGTATTCTTAGTGCTGTGAAATTCATAGACCTGTTTAAAGTGAAACGAAAATAAAGAGAATAATTGTAAAAGGAATTCTATTTGCAGGTTGGGGCAGCATTAAATACTAAAAAGTATATACATGTAGTTTTCTTAGGAAAGATATATTTATATCAGAGTTGTCAAAATTTTTAGATCACTGTCAGACATTTGGTCTGACTGAGTTAAAGGTTCTGTCAGACCAGATACATGTACCTTGACCTTGTATTGCATAGAAAGAGTGAAGAAAAGAAAAAGAACTGCACCAAAATGCCTCTTATTGTTTTAACAGCAATGCACCTCCCACTCATATCCAGCCAAATACGGTCAGTTTTCCAACCATCTTGGAACTCATGAACACCACGGAAACCTTCGTAATGTTTTAAGTGGTCCAGATTCAGCATTCCTCCCCCCCCCCCTTTCTTACCAAGTTGTTTGTTTGTTCTACGTTCGTCAGGAATTTCCCCCTCATATTGAGACGTCACCAGCTGTAGGTGAAATATCACAAATTTAGACATATGCTGTATACTCTGAATCAAGGCCATAGTAGTTATAGGGTTCTTTAACGTATTAAAACCTGCCGCGACATTGGAGGTCATATCCGAAAGACCTGTGACTCTCACTGCTAAATGCCGAGTGTTTGGCGAGGATATATTTATATCTTAGGTTTGACGTGGCCATGACATGAGCAGAAATCGGAACTCACGACTTTCCAATTACGAAGTGAACGCTCTACCTCAGAGCTATCACGACCAATCTTTTCTTCGTGGGTAGAGAACCTTTCACAAATTTGATCAGGCGCTCGTCCATGTTGTTTGAGGGACCTTCACTTGTGCATCCCGAACCAGAGCTCGAAAATAATCGGATCACACCCGATATTTTCAAACGGTCATTTGGGCGGACATTTTCTAACAACTTACTGGTCATGGGAATTTTTTACCAGCCTTGCCAACAGTTTTTGATAACGCTGATGTATACCTGAGAGTTTAATATACAGATTCAACCTTTTTATAGAAATCTGCAATTTATGATACAACATTTTGGCATAATCATGTTATTCGATCCGTGGACTTGACGATATCATTATCATGGTTTTATGTGTATAAAGATATATAATTATGAATAGTCGGCACACGGACTAACTAGTTACTAATACTTTTATATTTTTTACACATGTTAACTAATCATGCTATTTATTTAGTTTTTAAAAGCTAAAAATCATTCAGTAACATTTACGGAATAAGTGCTATCGTTAAGTCTGGGGATCGAATAACATGATTATGTCAACATTTTCTGTATGTGATTTGGGTGTTAAATCTCTGAAATTTTACTTTGCTGTCTCAAAATGTTAATATTATACTAAACATGCTAAAGGGGTATAGCACACTTGGTATGCAATTCCGCCTACATAAATAACTTTTTCTTGAATATCATTTTTTACAAATATTCTGCTATGCAATGTCAGTTTATACTTGTGTTTACCCAAATTACTTAATAAAGATATCTATATGTTGATAGTATCTTTATTTGATAAGCATAAACATCACCGTGATTATATAGATTATATAGTAGATGTAACGTAATGGTCATAAAAAATTGCAAACTGTTGCAAAAGGCCACCATAAACCAGAAATAAAACACTGAAATTGTTTTACCTGCTTATGACTGTATATAAGTCCGTTTGAGGAAATTTGGTTTAAGGTGGCCCTCTTGTTGAAAATGGATAAAATATGAAAAAATCGTTCTCAAAATTTACCTTGAGATTTAGCAGCCTGTCAAACGTTAAACCTTTAAACTTACATGCCTTAGTGGTCTAGGTGCTCGGTATAATCTTACAATTAAACTATACATCATTCCGAGTTCAAGTCCAATAAATTTTTCAATTTTTTGTTTTGCTTTTCATTTTTTTGGGGGTTGTTTTCTTGAGGGGGGGTGTGTGTTTTAAATGTGATACATATATTATAATAAATATTAGTCATTTTCAGCATAACTTCTAATATTTACAAGTTACGACTTAAAGAAAGGGAATTTATTCCGAGATCACTGTAGTTCCGTTTGTTAACACTAACATGTTCCTGTATGCACAGGATTTTCAAACCGTAATGTGGCTAACGAAAATCTAAACAAATACTACAAGAAAAAGGACACAAATGTACAGCATGTAATAAGTAAAAATAGGTCAAGGGAGGAAAATAACTGTTATACGGTTTGACTTCTCAAAAGAAAATATAAAAACTCATGTAGCAACTGTCATATGATATTTAGGCAAAGCTATAAACACTCGAATTATCAACCAAAGGCAAATGAACTGATGACATCTATTAAAGGCGCTGCAGTCATGTCAGAAAAAGACAGTGAGTTAAGTAATGCCATATGTAAAAGGGTTGTTGTTTAATATGAATGCACCTGTGAACATAATGTACTGTTCATCATTCCAAATAGGAAAATGGTTTATTAATTAAAGAACGACTCATATAAATGTCAGTAATGCTAAACTGCGGCAGTTATTTATCTTGGTTAACAAAACATCAAAAACGTTGGCCTTATATTTAAATATAACACGCCAGTCTATTATTGGAAACCGGTGTTTTCCATTTCTGAGTCGACCATTTCGTCAGCAAATGCGCTATACCTCTTTGCGTCAAGGCATACATTCAGACTATAAATGATGAAGAATCAAAAATTTCATATTGAATTGTAAAAGGAAAGGAGAAAATGAATGACTGGACCTGAAATTAAAACCCAGGACCCTAGCATTACTAATCAAATGCTCTAACCACTAAGTTATCCAGGCTGATATTCACAGTCTATATAGCCCAAACCACTTCTTCTGTCTCAGGTAGGACTTTCACCTGCAAGTCCAGGGTGCACGGTCCACGGCACCAAATGCAGCAAGAATTTAAAAGGAAAAAAAATATGGCTCAACTGGGAATGATCAAACCCTTGACTTCTTCATTACTGGTCTTTTTTTCAAATTGTGAATGGAATCTTGACGTATGTCTGATATATACTGCCTCTTGGTTTGTTGTTGTATCCTTAGTGTTCTAAATAAGAAAAATTGACCTGATTAACACGTCTATGATGAACATGATCTTCCATTTTGCCCTTTATTCCCAAAAGTTCAAACCCTGTTGATTTCCATAATGCAGGGTGTTTTTTCTCTCACTAGGCTTAAAATAAAGATTGATTTGTTTGATGTACTCTGACCGACCCGTGAAATTTGCCCCGACCCAATCATATTTTTCCGCACTTGGAAATTTTAATTTTTGTTTTGCTCCCTGGAAAGTAGACATTCTTCGAATTAGTTTTAAACTTGATGCCATTAATTTTTTTATTTGGACTAGTTGTTTTATGGAATTTTTGTTATCAAAATGTCCTTTGGGTGTGATTCGGTTCTACTTTTACTTTGATAATGACCATTTGTTAATCCGGGAACTTTTCAAACACTTTTCTATATGAACGGTCAAATATACTGCATCACTGCTCCAAATTACTACATTATCTACCAACAAGATAGAGCAAGAAGCTACAAACTCCCCCATCGAGACCTGATCGTATTTGTTTACAAAATATTGAAAGCTATGTTACTTAAATAAAAAATCAAGTGGGATAGCGCACCAAAATTATGGTGGACCACGAGTCTGCGTTCAAGTTGATGGTCTATATTTCTGAAAAAGCACGCATATTATTTTGATATGGGATTATTTAAATGTTATGATGATGTAATAGGTGAAAGGCACTTTTACTTTGCTCTTAAACTGAGACACACGAATGAAACACGATCGTCACAACAAATTGAACGATGAGGGGAAGTCGGCATTAAAATTATATTGGGCAATATTAAAAGTTATCGTAAATTGCCGTCATCATGCAATTCACTTGGATATTCATGGATAACATTAAAGTGTTTAAGTGATTACTATTATCAGGGATATTTTTACCTCTTGAATCCAGTGGCCAGGGCCTTCAAGTTTGGGGGGAAATAGTGATACATGTATTTGATTGAGATTGGGAAATTTGTTTCATACAAATAAATAAGAAAAACAAGCAAAAAGTTAACCATTTGATATAATTTTATTATCAATGTGGCTGGCTTAAACAAGCTTTAATTTCCAGTCTTTGGCAGCTGAACAATCTGTCACAAATTTTTTGCAACAGAGTGGCACTGAGGTTGGATGGTCCCTCATGGCATATTCTCATCAAAGCATCTATCATTTCATTCATATGGGAATTTTTAGGCATTATTTTGGGAAAAACACCTGCTTTTCAGCATTGGGAATGGGGCCAAATTTTGACCCTCTACTGACAATAAAAACATCCCTGATTATGAATGTCAAACCACAAATAGAAGAATCGATCAGTGGTAATTAAATGGGGTGTTAATTTATTTATTAACAACTGTAGAGGTCCTAATCTGTGACGAATACAAATCGTCGTGAGAAAATTTCAGGAGACAGAGGAAGATTTACTTGTATAATTATTATATACAATGAGTACAAAATGAATGTTCTAAACTCTATTCTGTCTGGCAGCGTTATGTGTTTAATGAAAACATCAGAAAATTTGTAAATCTGATTTTCATGACATTCAAAAAAAAAAAAAAAATACCAACCTACCTACCTGACTTGAAAATGTGGGTCGAAGTACATCAAACAAACACATTTTTAATGATGGCCCTACCAGCATCTTTGTTAATCATATTTCCATGAATGTCTTTTCAGTTAGATATCCTGGATGAAATAATTCCAGTTATGTTTAAAGGATGTTGTATAAAATGGTTTGAGTACAATTGTATAGATGGACTGTATATTATTTTTGACACAATACAATATATTGATATTAGCAATATATAATGGATTTATTTCACTCATTTAAGTTTTCCATTAAAAGAAATGGGTGTTAAAATTATTATTTTAGGATAATATTGATTTACTTTATGAATCTGACTCTAATATTCAATATTCAATAATTAGAATGATTGTTAATTAAGGCTTAGACATGATGTATCTTTGATTAAAAATATTCATAGTCTAAACATTGAAATGAGATAAATATATAGATATAGATATATCCAAATTATTTTTGTTTTTAAATCACAGTGTCCGGTATAAGATATTAAAAAGAAATAAAATAAACAGTACAAAAAGTTAGAATTTTAACACAATTAGCGCTTTCATTTCATAATCCAGTAAAAATGTAACGCCTGAGGATTATGAAATGAAAGCGCTTGCGTTAAAAATTCTAACTTTATGTACTGTTTATTTTATTTCATTTAATATATATATTAAGTAATACTGTGCAGTTTTATTTTAAAAAGGTCTTTATTTGCTTGCATTAAAAATGTTTACAGTTTGTATATGTATACTGCTCTGGTTGCTATTTACATTTGAAGAGCAATACATAACATATCCGTGGTGGTTAGAGCATTGCTCAAAATCACACGGCCTCTCACCTCTATTGGCATTGGTTCAAATCCCGCTCGCGCTGGTAAGTGAGAAAGTTTCCCAGTTTACTTTCGGAAGGTCGGTGGTCTCTTCCAAGGTACATTGTATCTGGGTTCTCTCTTCCACCAATAACAAACTGGGTGCCACCATATAACTGAAAAATTGTTGAATGTGGTGGAAAACATCAATCAATCATAAAATATGTGCAAGGACTTGTATGAGAAAATAATCAGATATTGTAATATTATAATTTCAGTGAAGTGGTTTCAAGAGATATGGCCAAAACCTCAAAGGAACCACCGGAAGTAACCATGGCCAAAAACTTTCAAGTGGTGGATTCAGGGGAGGATCCGTTGAGGAGAGAGATGGTGGTCACACCGCCTAAAGAAAGCAGCAGTGCCTCCCCCACCTCTGCTCCAGTGTTTGTTGCCATGTACTTAGGCAGTGCCATTCTCGACAGGCGGTACCCGCCACAGTTTGTGATGCCTTGGGTTATGGCAGAGGTAAAGCGTCGAAAATCAGCCTTCCAGGAAGTGACCTTAGAGGTCAAAGAACATGTGCTATGTGCCAGAAAGTTCAGCAATGAGAGTGTTTTGTTTGAGCACAAACTCACGTGTATGACTAGGTTTGCTAAGACTCACCAGGATCCACGATGCTTTGCATACCTGAGTAGGCAGAATTTGTATTGTGATTATGAATGCCATGTTTTCCTGGCTCATGATGAGGCAATGGTAAGTCATGTGCACTTTTTACGGGAAGATTTTCTCTCTTAAAGTTTGATTGAATTAAAAATAGGATTCAGAATCATAAATATAATATGCTGTGAAATATTGATTTAAACAAAATGTGTCATGATTTGATTATGATTTATTTGATATTACATTACAGTTTTACAATCTGAATTTTGTTCTTAGTAAGTGAAATTTAGAGGATCTCCCCAGTTTTTCCAGATAAACATATATAACAGCACCAGTCACGTACTATAATAAGCCCCATTCCATTTATACCAGAATCCATAGGCTGTAATATTGACCAGTGGCTTGTATATATAGACCCAATGTACATATAACATTCCTTATTCTGCTCATCACTACACAGATATGTCCTGCAATTATTACATAGAATTGAATATGGATTATGTTATCACTTTTTTGTAATCTCCAGAATCTTGCAACTTAGTACATTTGATCACCATGATGGGAGGAAGATGCCTTTTTTTTCAGACCAAACTATTGGGACTATCAAACTTGGTACACATACTCCTTATACCAAGTGGTATGTTCTTCTAGGCCAAAGGTCAAGGTCATAGTATCACTTAGTAGGAAAACGTTGTAGGCAGGATACTGTTATGGCTAGGACCATCAAACTTGGTACACATACACCTTATGCCAAGCGGAGGATGCCTATTGTTTCTCAAGGTCAAGGTCATAGTATCACTTAATAGAAAAGCCTTTTATATAGATATTGCCCTGAAATTTAATCACAAGCTTCCTCTTGGAGGAATATGAATTCAGTTTACATTTCAGCTGGATTGGTGCACCATGGCATACTTTAGGGGTAAAAGTAGGTCAAACAGTTTTCCAGATTTTTTTCCATTATGAATACAGGTATTGCCCTGAAATTTTGTCACAAGCTCCCTCTCAGAGAAATACATAATCAGTTCACATTTCAACTTGATTGGTGCACCATGATCTACATGTACTTTAGGGCTAAAAGTAAGTCAAATTGTTTTCTGGATTTTTTTCTCCTCATGGATACAGATATTGCACTGAAGGTCTAACAGGCGTATCATTTGTGGTACTCTTGTTAAATATTCCGAATCATTTTTTTTTTTATAATTGTCAGTCTTACAATATAGATGATAATGAGTAATCAATCAAATTATATGCCTGTTTTGAGATATTATAATTTGTGGATCCCTCCAACCCACCCCATCCCCTTGAAGCTCCTGACTGCATTCTAAAAAAAATCCTTTTAGATATAAAAGCTGGATAAAACCCTGGAGTCGATTGCTTTTAAATTTTTTTACTTCTTCAGAACTATTTCAACCAATCTTGACGCAAATTATTTTTACGTGAAGGGGTTTCAAGTTTATTCAAGGGAATAGTAATTCCCCTTCCATAGGGGAGTAATTGTGAAGAGTCAGTGAAAATAAAGTGGCAGTTAAGTTTTTAAAAAAGAAAATCCTCTTTAAAGAACTACAAGACCAGAAAAGCAAAATATTTACATGGAAGCTGCCTTATACAATGAAAATCAGACTTGTGGAAACAAAAATATTCTTTATAAGAATAACAAGGTTACAGTTTGTCAAATCAATATGTAAGTGTCCTTATGTAGTAGAGTCAAGGTTGTTCAGACCATGAGGGATTTGTAGTAGTAGCACTTAATTATGTATTAGAAGGCTAACTTAGGTGAGCACTGTGGCCCACGGACCTCTTATTAATTTTTCTTGTATGTATACAGGAATATTTAAGTTACCATTGCTATAATTCCATTGCATGCAACTGTCTGTATACTCTCTGCAGACAATTATTGTAGATCTCAGTAATGTAGAAGATGGAGCCCTGGTCCCACGATAGTTGTTATAAAGTTTTATGGTTTCATCGTTATTGGAATCCCCAGAAGTTTCCAGACTAATTCTGGATAAGCTGATTCTGATAGTAATGTGATTTATATGTGAGAAATTGATTTTTGTTGTTGTTGTCACTCCCTGGGAGCAAAACCATGTAATAACCGGCAAGATCCTTATAAATAGTAGATCAAATCTACGCTGTTACAAACAAAATGCTTCAGCAATGCATGCACACTCTTTTTTAGGTAGTTAATCCATGTCGACTGTATTTTTTCATGGATGACTACGTCAGCATATGAAAATGATTCATCAACAGATTTTTCAAAACTTCTAATTATACTTAAACTAACAATTAATCAGTTTAACATTGAAGTAAGTATGTATCAAAGGCATAATATGTATAAATTTATCACCTTTGTTGTGATGCATTTAACATAAAGCAGTCAAATTTTACACAAAGGTATTTGAACATTAAAGCAAGATATTTCCCCGATTCGGGGTCATGATGTCAAAGGTCAAGGTCACATTCAATCTGATTAATCCACTCTGGTAATATTATATCACTACACACCGGAGTAGATCAATCTGATTTTAATCTGATTGGGCAGGGTTCAACTTTAAAAAGAACTAGACCAGTCGGACCAGTAGCTAAAAGTTTTACTAGACCTGACTTCAACATCACTAGACCTAACTTCAACATCACTAGACCTGACCCTAACATCACTAGAC
The DNA here is from genome assembly GCF_947568905.1 of Ostrea edulis. Classification (NCBI taxonomy): domain Eukaryota; kingdom Metazoa; phylum Mollusca; class Bivalvia; order Ostreida; family Ostreidae; genus Ostrea; species Ostrea edulis. Next base: position 83,833,333 of record NC_079165.1, on the reverse strand, counting down.
CTGACTTCAACATCACTAGACCTAACTTTAACATCACTAGACCTGACCCTAACATCACTAGACCTGACTTCAACATCACTAGACCTAACTTTAACATCACTAGACCTGACCCTAACATCACTAGACCTGACTTCAATGTCACTAGACCTGACCCTAACATCACTAGACCTGACTTCAACATCACTAGACCTAACTTCAACATCACTAGACCTAACTTCAACATCACTAGACCTAACTTTAACATCACTAGACCTGACTTCAACATCACTAGACCTAAATTTAACATCACTAGACCTGACCCTAACATCACTAGACCTAACTTCAACATCACTAGACCTAACTTCAACATCACTAGACCTAACTTCAACATCACTAGACCTGACTTCAACATCACTAGACCTAACTTCAACATCACTAGACCTGACTTCAACATCACTAGACCTAAATTTAACATCACTAGACCTGACCCTAACATCACTAGACCTGACTTCAACATCACTAGACCTAACTTTAACATCACTAGACCTGACCCTAACATCACTAGACCTGACTTCAACATCACTAGACCTAACTTTAACATCACTAGACCTGACCCTAACATCACTAGACCTGACTTCAACATCACTAGACCTAACTTTAACATCACTAGACCTGACCCTAACATCACTAGACCTGACTTCAATGTCACTAGACCTGACCCTAACATCACTAGACCTGACTTCAACATCACTAGACCTAACTTTAACATCACTAGACCTGACCCTAACATCACTAGACCTGACCTCAACATCACCAGACCTGACTTCAACATCACTAGACCTAACTTCAACATCACTAGACCTAACTTTAACATCACTAGACCTGACCCTAACATCACTAGACCTGACCTCAACATCACCAGACCTGACCTCAACATCACTAGACCTGACATCTTTTATATTACATGTATTTCTCTCTCAATAAATAGCATACTACTTGTAGATGTATACATAAAATAATTATTCTATCATCAACATTATAAGAATGTATTTCTAAAGAATGAAATTTGAGGTCTATTATATAAAAATGACTCGTATGCTGTATTCGTTCTGATTGTTGCACATTTTATTTCTCTTTTGTGTAATAATAGCCTTTATTCATCCAAGATTACACAAAATATCATAAAAAAGTCTTCATTGCGATCCTGTATTTAAACATGCTGTGCCTTTTCATATATTTCAAATACCCTTATCTTAATTCCCTTTTGCCTCTGCCATAGAAGCCAAATTTGGTCTATTAAAGTTCATCAGTGTAAACAGATCAAAATCTGGAATTAACAAAAAATGATAGATGTAAAAACTGATGTATCAGCTAGTATTTATTCTACAAATTTCATTATATTCGATTGGAAAGAAAGCTGATATATTAAATCCAAACTTGTTAACTAAAAATATGCTGCATAGTTGACAAACATCATTAGTATTAACCCACAAATGGTGTTGGCCTCTCTTACCAATCAGAACGCATAGTTCGTCTGAGTGCATTTTTCATCGTTGTGTCCCACAGGAGGTAAGAGATGGTGAGACCGGCCATGGGTTACCAACGATGTTTTCGTAAAGTATGCTACCAGAGGGTATAGTACATTAGAGAGCACGATAGGAAGGATAACTCTGGGTAGAACATCGAGATATATTGAAAATGAATTTCAGTGAAACACGATTAGTACTGCAGATTAAAAGGTGAACATTAAAGGGACTGAATCAAGATTTTCTCCCAAAGTTTGTTTTTCAATTTTAATGATCACAATCTACTGTCTAATGTGTTTAATTAGGTTTCACAAAAAATTAAGGTTATACAATCACAAGCTCATTTTAGAATTTTTTTTTTTTTTTTTTTTTTTTTGTGAACAAAGATTGCAGTATATGTTATTATTTATGAAGTTTTCAAATGAAATGGATATCAATCTAAGTTTATTATATCTATCTCATTTCAAGTATTCTAAGGTAAAATGTGTCATCAAAAAGCTGAATTTATAACTGTTCAAACTTTAGATGCTTTGTATTACAAAATTAAAATTTCACTGGTTTGTTTGTAAAAACATAAAAAGACTCTAGTCTTTCGTTACATAACACGTACAGTGTTTAGGCTAGAATATTAGTTTTATTGTTGCATTCAGAAGGACAAAATGGTGGTCGTTAGCATTAAATGAATTATGTTTTTAATGTTTAGCATAGAAAATGAATTTTTTTTTGGGGGGGGGGGGGATCATGAACCAGTCCCTTTAATGCTATCATAGAAATTTCAGTTGTATATATGTTGGTTTTATAGTTAAACATGATATTTGAACACGACCAGCTGGGCTACCCTGACTCAATATAAACCATATGCCGGACAATGCAACCTTTTACTAGTCGTGAGTCGGTCGGATATGTGTCTTGGTGTTACAGAGCCCTGTTGGCTGGCCACTGGGTCACATTGAACCTTCAATCCCAAGTTCAATACACTTTTTTCATTCAAATGTAACACAAATCCTGAAAGGGTTACAACAGACAGCTTTCATGTTCTTCAAAAAGGTAGTTGTTATTGATTTTCTTGAAAGAGGACTCCTATAATTTATGGATGTCTGTTTATCTGTTTCCCCATCATCACTGTCATTTAATTTGATATCTCAAAAAAGTTTTCAGCAAATTTAATGTTTCATATTTTATAGAAAGGTAATTGATTATGAAAATAAGGCACCTATATAGATAGCTTTTTTTATCACGAGGACAAAGGTCAAGGTTACAGCAGTGTAAAACTCTAAGTTTACTTACACTTAAAGCTTTCATGTATGTCCAAACTTATGATAGTTGAATATGCAGATTTGGGAAAGCAACATATTAATCCCTCCCAATGTAATTACGGACATTATCATGAGTTCTGTGTCATTAAAGCAACATATTAATCCCTCCCAATGTAATTACAGACATTGTCATGAGTTCTGTGTCATTAAAGCAACATATTAATCCCTCCTAATGTGATTACAGACATTGTCACGAGTTCTGTGTCATTAGCACTATGATTCAGTTTTCAGCAGGCCCATCCTGATTGAATCAGTTTTCTAGCTCTGTTTTGTATTTCAACTTGTTTCTTTCTATAAATACATTGGTTTGTATGTCAAGTTTAAAGGTCAGTAACTTTTATCGAGAAATACAGATAAAACATTAGATAATATTAAATATTTGTGCATTTCAATCAAATAAAAATTATAACCTTTCACGAAAATGCAGCAGAGGTAAGAATAAATTAAGGTACCACATTTTGCAATGCAATTAAAATCTATAAGATGTTTATTTATAATGAGGAAAATCACATCCCTGGTAGTTGTTTTTTCTTCTTTATTTGAATCTAAGAATGCATCTTACTAAACACATCATTGTAACATAGGACTATGAACTTGTTGAACAGACAACAGGAGCTGTTCCATATGTATATACCCAAACAGTCAATTAATATTCTATCATCCATGTGTAAGTTTACATGTGGCAGTATGTATATACCCAAACAGTCAATTAATATTCTCTCATCCATGTGTAAGTTTACATGTGGCAGTATGTATATACACAAACAGTCAATATTCTCTCATCCATGTGTAAGTTTACATGTGGCAGTATGTATATACACAAACAGTCAATTAATATTCTATCATCCATGTGTAAGTTTACATGTGGCAGTTCTCAATGAGAATGTAACTTGTGGACACTGACTATTTCAGTATGGGAGATATGATGAATGTTCAATTTAAGTGTGAAAAACTCCTTGTCATTGTCCTTC